>NC_081569.1:3639856-3769320 GCF_022355385.1 Mustela nigripes
GCAACCCTCAGTTTGTTTTGTGAGATTAAGAGTCACTTATGGTTTGTCTCCCTCCCAATCCCATCTTCTTTCATTTATTCTTCTCGTACCCACTTAAGCCCTCATGTTGCAACACCACTTCCTCATATCAGGGAGGTCATATGATAGTTGTCTTTCTCTGCTTGACTTATTTCGCTAAGCATGATACGCTCTAGTTCCATCCATGTTGTCGCAAATGGCAAGATTTCATTTCTTTTGATGGCTGCATAGTATTCCATTGTGTATATATACCACATCTTCTTGATCCATTCATCTGTTGATGGACATCTACGTTCTTTCCATAGTTTGGCTATTGTGGACATTGCTGCTATAAACATTCGAGTACACGTGCCCCTTTGGATCACTACGTTTGTATCTTTAGGGTAAATACCCAATAGTGCAATTGCTGGGTCATAGGGCAGTTCTATTTTCAACATTTTGAGGAACCTCCATGCTGTTTTCCAGAGAGGTTGCACCAGCTTGCATTCCCACCAACAGTGTAGGAGGGTTCCCCTTTCTCCACATCCTCGCCAGCATCTGTCATTTCCTGACTTGTTGATTTTAGCCATTCTGACTGGTATGAGGTGATATCGCATTGTGGTTTTGATTTGTATTTCCCTGATGCCGAGTGATATGGAGCACTTTTTCATGTGTCTGTTGGCCATCTGGATGTCTTCTTTGCAGAAATGTCTGTTCATGTCCTCTGCCCATTTCTTGATTGGATTATTTGTTCTTTGGGTGTTGAGTTTGCTAAGTTCTTTATAGATTCTGGACACTAGTCCTTTATCTGATATGTCGTTTGCAAATATCTTCTCTCTTAGGGAACTTTCAATGGCAATGAATATATTCCTATAGCATTATTTGTAGTAACTGTCTGGTGATTTATGGTATAGACCTATTTGTTATAAATTATAACCAGTTCCTTTATAGGGACATTTAGGTTATTTCCAGCTTTTTTTTTTTTAATTTTTTAAAGGTTTTATTTATTTATTTGACAGAGAGAGAGAGAGATCACAAGTAGGCAGAGCAGCAGGCAGAGAGAGAAGGGGAAGCAGGCTTCCTGCTGAGCAGTGAGCCTGATGCTGGGCTCGATCCCAGGACCCTGGGATCATGACCTGAGCCAAAGGCAGAGGTTTAACCCACTGAGCCACCCAGACCCCCCAATTTCCAGCTTTATACTCAGATAAAATAATGCTCAGAGAAGCATGCATTAAGCTAAATCCTTAGTTAACTTCCTCAGGACAAGTCTCTGGGAATATCTCAGTCAAGTGGCATGTGCATGGTTTAAAACTTTGGATTTACATTGTCACATTGTCCTCCAGAGACGTTTTGACTGTCTTACCCAGTAGAAGAATAAGAGAATACCTGTTTCCATACATACTCATTACAAGTAGAGGTCTCAAATTTTTAAAAATATTTGTCAGTTTAATAAATACAAATATTTAAATGAATTAATTTATTTGTTTACATGTTAGGCAGAGTATATATATATATCAATCATATGTGACATATCAAATCATGTATCATATATGTCTTGATTACAAGTGAGGACAAATACTTGATAAAGCTACTGTAAGTTATAAGAAAACCAAGACTTAAGAAATTCACCTAAGGTTACGTACTGAGTAAGTGTGTTAATCCCCAGATCGTTAAGAATGCCACAGGAACATAAGAAATGTGACAAGAGTAGGTAAAGGGACTGAAGAAGCATTTGGTGGTGCATAAGACCGTTTCTGTATATATGTGGTACTGAGAAGCACCTGGGAGGCCAGCACTCTTGTGGTTGAGAACATTTATTGTGACATTAGTATATTATTACTATTTTTTATTATTATATATTATTATTTTTATTACATTATTTTTCTCTAGTCTGTATCTCTTGGCAAGCCCTTTGACACAAGGCAGTGAAAACCAAGTAAGATATTAGTTATGCATACAGAGAAAGCAGAGACCCATTAAAATCAATTCCGAGTGAATAGCATGGTGTTGACGTAGTGTAAGTTCGAAAACTTTATGTGTGAGAGGATACATACCATACACTCTGAATACCAGGTGGAGCAGTTATGAGAGTTACTGGTTCAGTAGAGCCTAGAAGCTAAATCATAAGAACTACTACTAGCCACTGTATTCTTAATCCCTGTAACAGCATCTTCGTGTGTTATTTCACTGCCATTCATAACATGTAATAGCTTCTCGGCTGTGTTAGTAAGTGAATTTTTCTATTCTATTTTCTTACCAAATAGGAATTTGCTGCAGTTAGTCAGGAATAGCTGTATAGTCACAGGGAACCACATGGAGGTAAAAAGAATGAAGTAATCTGGGTGCCTGGGTGGCTCAGTGGTTAAGCATCTGCCTTTAGCTTAGGTCATGATCCCGGGGTCCTGGGATTGAGCCCCGCATTGTGCTTCCTGCTTCCCACTCCCCCTGCTTGTGTTCCTGCTCTCTATGTCTCTCTCTGTCAAATAAATAAATAAAACTTTTAAAAAATGAAGTAATCTGGTAACTGGTGAGTTTTAAGCCTTTAGAAGGGATAGCCTTCTACTCAGGTATCTGAGTAAGACTTCCTATGATGTTGGAAAGAACAGTGACACCAGGAGTTAAAATTCACATACTTCATTCCACCACTGTCTTGGCTTGTCAGGTTTGGACATCTTTTTTTATTATAGCCTCTTTGTAAAATAGGGGGGATGATAATTCTTAATTTCTTTCTCATTTTTCCTTGGAATCAAATGTTGAAATGTACATGAAATAAGTTTGCTAAAAGAATCATAGACCATATATGGGGAGGTGTGTGTGCGTGTGTGTGTATAGTCTGCCTAACTTGTAACCAGACATTATATACACACACACACACACACACAACCAGACAAATAATGTTTGGTTACAAGTTAGGCAGACTATATATATAGATATATATGTGTGTGTGTGTGTGTGTGTGTGTGTGTAGTCTGCCTAACTTGTGTGTGTGTGTGTGTGTGTGTGTGTGTGTGTGTAGTCTGCCTAACTTGTAACCAGACATTAATTCAGTTACAGATTTGTGTTTATTAATACCACAGTGTCATATAGGCCATTTACCAAAGTCTGTCATATAGGCCATATACCAAAGTCCTGCAGCTAATATCATCCTCAGTGGGGAAAAACTGAGAGCTTTTCCCCTAAAGTGAAGAACACGACAAGAACGTCCACTATCACCACTGTTGTTCAACATAGTACTGGAAGGCCTTGCCTCGGCAAACAACAAAAAGAAATAAAAGGCATCCAAATCAGCAAGGAAGAAGTCAAATTTCACTCTATACTCTGGTACTCTCGATAGAAAACCCCAAAGGCTCCACCAAAAAACTGCTAAAGCTGATACATGAATTTAGCAAAGTCTCAGGATATAAAGCCAGCCTACAGAAATTTGTTGTATTTCTCTGCACCCGTAATGAAGTGGCAGAAGGAGAAACCAAGGAATCCATCCCATTTACAATTGTACAAAAAAACCACAAGATACCTAAGAATAAACCTAACCAAAGAGGTAGAAGATCTGTATAATGAGAACTGTAGAACATTAATCAAAGAAATTGAAGAGGACACAAAGAAATGGAAAAACATTCCATGCTCCTGGATTAGAAGAAAATATTGTTTAAATGTCTATACTACCCACCCAAAGCAATCTACACAGTCAGTGCAATCCAGATCAAGGTAACACCAGCATTTTTCACAGAACTAGAACAAACAATCCTAAAATTTGTATGGAGCCAGAAAAGACCCCCAAATAGCCAAGGTAATGTTGAGAAAGAAAGCAAAGTGGGAGGCATCACAATACCAGACTTTAAGCTGTATTACAAAGCTGTAGTCATCAAGACAGTGTGTACTGGCAGAAAAACAGGCAAATGGGTCAATGGAACAGAATAGAGAACCTAGAAATGAACCCTCACCTCTGCAGTCAACTAATCTACAAAGCAGGAAAGAATATCCACTAGAAAAAAAAAGACAGTCTCTTCAACAGATGGTGTTGGGAAAACTGGACAGAAGAATGAAAGTGGACCACTTTCTTATGCCAAACACTGAAATAAATTTAAAATGGCTTAAAGACCTAAATGTAAGATAGGAAACCATCAAAATCCTAGAGGAGAGACAGGCAGCAATGTCTTTGACCTTGGCCACAGCAACTTCTTACTAGACACGTTTCTGGAGGCAAGGGAAGCAAAAGCAAAAATGAACTATCGGGACTTGATCAGGATAAAAAGCTTCTGCACAGCAAAGGAAAGAATTGACAAAATGAAAAGGCAGCCGCCGGAATGGGAGAAGATATTTGCAAATGACATCGGGTAACAGGCTAGTATCCAGAATCTATAAAGAACTCATCAAAATCAACATCCCAAAAATAAATAATCCAGTTATGAAATGGACAGAAAACATGAACAGACATTTCTCCAAAGAAGACGTACGAATGGCTAACAGACACATGAAAAATCCTCAATATCACTCATTAGGGAAATACAAATCAAAATCACAATGAGCTACCACCTCATAACTATTAGAATGGCTAAAATTTACTCTGGAAACAACCGATGTTTGTGAGGATGTGGAGAAATGGGAACCCTTTTGCACTGTAGGTGGGAACTCAAACTGGTGCAGTCACTCTGGAAAACAGCATGGAGGTTCCTCAAAAAGTTAAAAACCGGGGCGCCTGGGTGGCTCAGTGGGTTAAAGCCTCTGCTTTCGGCTCAGGTCATGATCCCAGGGTCCTGGGATCGAGCCCCGCATCAGGCTCTCTGCTCCAGGAGAAGCCTGCTTCCTCCTCTCTCTGCCTGCCTCTCTGCTTACCTGTGATTTCTCTCTGTCAAATAAATAAATAAAATCTTTAAAAAAAAAAAAAAGTTAAAAACCAGAGCTGCCCTATGACCCAGCAATTGCAGTACTAGGTGTTATCCAAAGAATATTAAAAATGCTGACTTGAAGGGGCACATGCACCCCAGTGTTTATAGCAGCACTATCAACAGTAACCAAATTATGGAAAGTACCCAAATGCCCGTCAACTGATGAATGGATAAAGGTCCGTGTGTGTGTGTGTCACACACACAGGAATATTACTCAGCCGTCAAAAGTGAAAACCTGGGGCCCATGGGTGGCTCACTTGGTTGAGTGTCTGACTTTGGCTCAGGTCATGATCTCAGTCCTGGGATCAAGCCCATGTTGGGCTCCACGCTTAGTGGGGAGCCTGCTTCTCTCTTTGCCTTTGCCCCTCCCCCTATTTGTGTTCTCTCTCTCAAAAATCAAATCTTTTTAAAAAAGGAAATCTTGTCATTTGCAATAATGTGGATGGAACTAGAGTGTGTTATGCTAAGTGAGATAAGTCAGAGAAGGACATATACCATATGATTTCACTCATGTGGAATTTAAGAAACAAAACAGATGAACATAGGGAGGGAAAGAAAAATAAGATAAAAACAGAGAGGGAGGCAAGCCATAAAAGACTCCATTGTAGAGAACTAACGGTTGTTGGAAGAGAGGTGTTGGGGGGGATGGGCATTAAGGAGGGCACTTGTGATGAGCCCTGGGTGTTACATGTAAGTGATGAATCACTGTATTTTACTCCTGAAATCAGTATCACGCTGTATGTTTAACTACCTTGAATTTAAATTTTAAAAATTGTGTTTATTAAATTTCTATTTGCTTTCCCTTCTTTTTCCGTAGGAATCATGTGTTAAGATATACCTAACAGTTACCTACTAGGAGAGCACCAAACTCCTTGTCATACAGTGGTAGAAACCTAGGAAAGTCTCAGTGGATATTCTTGTGGTTGGCAGGTGTCTTTCAGTAGTTTTCTTGTGGCTTTATAATATTGACTTGGCTCTAGGCTCTGAGTGTTGTGGGCATTTCTCATTGGCACCCCTCCCTCAGATTCCTGAGTGTGGTGGGCCATTTCTGGAGGTTCAAGCTTAAGTCTTTGGGGGCAGACTGAACTGGACTGCGTTGGCGCACAGGAAGGCTCTGTGAGAAAACCACTTTTCCCACTTGAGCACAGACACTTGAGCTCTGAATGGACTCTCTCCATCTGATCATAGTCTATAAGGCTGCCCGGAAGTAGACGTTATCTGGTTGTCAGAGTGGAGGGAGTCCATGCTAATAACGAAGTCGCCTCCACGGGGACTGGAAAATTCTTGATAACATTAACGTCTCAGTTTCTGTTGCAAAATATATATAAGATGAGAGCTGTTAGAAAGGCTGGGTTTGTTCGGTTCAGAAGTGGTTGCCAATATAAAAATGAGTGTCACAGAAGATTCAAAAATTTTTATGTAGGAAGAAATGTCAAAAAATAAACTCATGTCTTCAGATCTGTTTTTCCTTTTTCTCTGTCCCTGAAGTAGAACTTTTGTGCTAATGGCGTCTTTAACTTTGGAGGAAATGCATATTCAGAGGGAGTGCTATGACAGATCCTTGGTTCATTTTTTTTTTTTTAGAGTTACATATGTTGACTAGATTGAAAACTAATTCCCTCTAGACCTCTGTTTGACTTTCGAAATGAGACCAACTACTTTCAAACAAGACATAAGTGTTCTTATTTCCCCTCACTGAACTGCTACGTGAGGATTCAGTCAATAATTTTGAAAATGTTTAGATCTTGAAAATGAGTCATTGTTGCTGATTAATTCTGATGCAGTCTAGTCTGGTGGCTTTCAGACTTTTCTTGTACTATAGTAAGAAATAAAGCCCATAGTAAGAAATAACTACTAATTTCATACACACACACACCTGTAATAAGGTTTCACCAAATCATACTATATGTGATGCATTCTGATATTTTTATATTTTTATTTTGTATAAAATCAGGTTGCAACCCACTGAATCAGTTTCACTTCCTACAGTTTGAAAACCACTGGTCTGGTCTGTTAGGCCAAAGGGAAATTAATCTATGTGAGTTTTATGTGTGTGTATATATATATATATATCAGTAGTTGGATTTTTTTTTTTTTTAAGATTTTATTTATTCATTTGAGAGAGTGAGAGTATGAGCCAGGGGGAGGGGCACAGGGAGAGAGGCGAGGAGATCCCCCGCTGAGCTGGGAGCTCAGTTCCAGGACCCTGGGACCATGACCAGAGCTGAAGGCAGACACTTCACTGAGCCACCCAAGTCCCCGATGACAGCAGGAGTTTTGAAACGAGTTAGCAGTCCTGAGCATTTGATTGTGCTGTAGCCATGGTGTGGTACCTTCCGAGGCCGGTGTAGTCATGGGACTAACATTCCTAGTGGTTCTGTATTTCCTTTTAAATCACTTGTCTAATCAAAAAGAGACTTCCTTGCTATTAATAGATTAGCCTCAGTAGAGAGAACCAAGTCTTGATGGTAGTAAGGCATTCTTCGGTTTCTGTAAAAGGTGCATTTCTGAAAAGGTGTAGTAAACACAGTTTAGGCTCTCACATCCGGCTGGTTCACTCACACAAAGCAAGTACACGTCTGTTAGAAAACACGCCTGCTGTACCGAATGGAAGGATCCTGGAGCTGGAAGGATCCTATTAGGTTAATCTTTGTGCTATGCCAGATACTCCGAGCTCTGCTCGTTCTCCGGCTCAGTGCCTCTGTTGCTGTGGGGGTCCTCCGGCCCTACCCAGTGGGAGGCCAGGTGGGCGGGGAGAGACAGAGCCTGTGATAGAGTTATGAAATACGATGGTTTCCACTGTTTGTTTTTAATAAGCTCCTTGTCTGGGCGAGGATTTATTTAGCTACTAGGGATCAGGTAACCCAGAACAAGTGTGTCCCTTGTTTTGTATTGCACTAAGAGCAAATTACAGAAGTAGAGCAGTTCAGCGGGAGTGGGCAGTTGGAGCCGCTTGCTGGAGTGACAGGAGAGGACAGTGACGGGGGACGCCTCCTTTGCCGCAGTGCACTTGTTCCTCCCTCAGTGTTACTGTGCACTCGGAGTCAGACCGGAACCTCTCCATGTCCTCGTGCCGCATCCACTGCCTCTCCTTACCCACATGTCACCTCCGAGGTCACCTAGACTCTCCCACTCTAGTCTCCTCTTCTTCTTTGAGACATTCTTCCTAGAAACCCCTTCCTGGTCATCCTTGTAGTCATCTAAGGATGTCTGCTCCAGCAGGTGCCTCCTGCAGCCGGCCGGCCGTTATCACCAAGTGTGCAGCCCGGCCCTGCCGCAGACTGCTTTCTTCTAGGTCCTCAGTGCCCCTGTCCATCCTTCTTGGGTGTTCCAGCACCCCTGTACTGTTCTCCAACTCAGATGTCTCCCCCTCGTTTTCGGCACATCATTGTACCTTCGTATTCCGTATGTTCATTCTGAAGGTAAAAGGGAAGAGTAAGGGCTTCGTGGGCAGAGGAGGTCACGTCGGCATGGTGCCTCTGTCCCTCAGCAGACGAATGACCTTGGGTAGATTACCTAATCTCTTTGCCTCAGTGGACTCTTCTATAAAATGGAAACAGGAAGGACTTGTTTTCTGAATTGTTTCAAGGATTTTGAACATAAACAGCCTGGAGTTTAACATGATTAAAAAATACTTGTTTCCCTCGGGTTCACCTGTTCCCTGTGCTCCTTACTAAATCCCTCCTTTTCCTTGATTCCACCTTTTCCTCCTTGCCTGCAACATTCAGTAAGTATTTTTGGAATGTTTGCTATGTTCCAGGTGCTCTCATAGGTCCTGGGAGTACAGAAGGAACTTCAGCAGCCTTCTCCCTCCTCTCGCTCTTTCTCTCCTGGCCAGAAATAATCCTCTCTCCTGTCTCTTCTAGGCACTGCTCCCTCTGCTTTCCTTGGTAGCCAGGCTTCTTAAATAACTGACCTTACTGTCTTTCTGCCGCTTTCCCAAAGGTCACCGTGATCTCCCAGTCCAAAGAACACATTTCAGTCCTCCTTTGTCGCTTCTGTGGAATTTAATACCGCCTTTAAAAAAAATTCTTTTCTCCTGGCTTCCTTCCTGTATTTCTTTTCTCGAAAGGTCCTTCCACTTCTCTGACTGTGCCTTTGCAGGATCTTCTTTGTCTTCAAGCCACCATTTAACAACTTCTAAACCCCGTTTCAGGCCCAGAATCAACTGTTGTGGGCTTTAGACCCCTATGTCCATTTACCGTCTCAACAGCTCCATCTAGCCATCTCTCGGGTACCACAAATTCATTGTCAAAACGAATCTAGCTGCCCTTCCCTGCCTAAATATTTCTGTTTCCGTGAGAGATTACAATTCAGTCACCCCAAAAGACAAAGACCTCAGATTATCCTAGGTGCTCTTTTTCCCTCATCTCCCACATTTTACTGGTCACTAAAGATGTCTAGATGGCCATGCCAACACAGGCCTGCTGGTCGTTAGATAGAGAAAAGTGGTGTGAAGTCTGATTCATCACACAGCCCACGGCATAGTAAGGATGCTGAATGCAAGAGAACTGAGACATATTCATGTTGTAAACAGGATATAATTTCAGTAAAATAATAAGATATTAAATTGGTATCATTAATTTGGATTTTATTGATTTACTTCATTTCTACTTAATATATAAATTAACCTTGGTTTTATAGTATATGGTTATAATATATTGTTGCTATATTTGAGCATGTTCTAGAACATTATGATAAAATTTTATGACAGCTGGGGTTCTACAAGATTTTGTTCCCTTTAAAAATAATTACAGACGGGGCTCCTGGGTGGCTCAGTGGCTTAAGCCTCTGCCTTTGGCTCAGGTTATGATCTCAGGGTCCTGGGATCAAGCCCCGCATTGGGCTCTCTGCGCAGCAGGGAGCCTGCTTCCTCCTCTCTCCCTCTGCCTGCCTCTCTGCCTACTTGTGATCTCTCTGTCAAATAAATAAATAAAATCTTTAAAAAAAAGTTTAAAAATAATTACAGGGATGCCTGGGTGGCTCAGTGGGTTAAGCCTCTGCCTTCAGCTCAGGTCATGATCTCAGGGTACTGGGATCGAGCCCTGCGTCAGGCTTTCTGCTCAGCAAGGAGCCTACTTTCCCCTCTCTCTGCCTGCCTGCCTGCCTACTTGTGATCATCTCTCTGTCAAATAAATAAATAAAGTCTTAAAAAATATAAAAATAATTACAATTGCCCCTTGAACAATGAGGGGGTGGGAGTTGGGGCAATGACCCCCATGGTCAGAAACCCAAGTATAACTTTTGACTTTCCAAAAACTTAAGTACAACTAGCCTACTGTTGACCAAAAGCCTTACCAATAACATAATCAAGTTGATTAACACATATATATGTTTATTCTTACGATAAAATAAGAGAAAGAAAATATTGTTAAGAAAATGATAAGGAATGGGGCGCCTGGGTGGCTCAGTGGGTTGAGCCTCTGCCTTCGGCCCGGGTCATGATCCCAGGGTCCTGGGATCGAGCCCCACATCGGGCTCTCTCCTTGGCGGGGAGCCTGCTTCTCCCTCTCTCTCTGCCTGCCTCTCTGCCTACTTGTGATCTCTCTGTCTCTCTGTGTCAGATAAACAAAATCTTTAAAAAAAGAAAATGATAAGGAAGAGAAAATACATTTACAGTACTGTATTAGAAAAACCTCACATAATGTATATGATGTGGGGCCCTTGTAGTTCAAATCCATGTTCAAGGGTCAGATGCAATTTAAGATGCCACAGATTAAGAGACCTCAACAAATTAAAATGAATTCGTGACAATGAGGGACCTAGAGAGAAAAACATAGAAGGACATAATCAGGGATTTGAATGTTTAGTCAAAGAAGGAAAGATGTACGTGCTGATAGTGATTTTCAAATATTTAAGGGACTCACATGCAAGAAGAAATAGGAAGTGTGGGGTAGCAGAAAGAGTGTCTACTTTGGAGCCACAAGTATAGGTTCAATGAAGCTCTACCACTTGTTGACTGTGGTCTTGGGTAGATGACCTAATCTCCCTCAGCCTCTGGTTCCTTTTCTCTGAAGTGGACTTGGTATTCCCTCCCCCCACGAGGTTGGTGAGAGAACTTAGTACCTGACACATAGTTGAAGCTAAGCCAATATTAGTCCCTTCCTTTCCTGGGTAGTTTTTAAAAGGGTGGAACTAGAATATGGGATAGAAATTGATCTGAAAGTAGGCTTATTGCAAGGAAGAACAGTTAAGAGAAAGTCTTAGGACTAATTATCGAGAATTTATATGCCGTTAACTTCATCTATCAGCACGTAACCCTGTGTGATGCATGTTGATGCCCCTTCTTTACAGATGAAAAACCTGAAGTTCAGAGAGATTTTAAGTATCTTTCCAAAGATTGCCCACTTATAGTAAATGATAAACCTGGAGCCTGTGCTCTGAACCACTACAGTGCACAGTGCGTTCTGTCTGTGGCAGTGCTTGTATATTCAGCCACCCATTCAGCACTGTTTAGTGAGCACCTATTCTACGGCAGGCACTGTCCCCCACACAGGCAGAGTGCCCGGTACAGAACATGACAAAGAACCTGCTGCCCAGTGATTCTTCTCTAAGGCAAGAAAGTAGTTGAAGGGGACAGGAAGTGCTAGCAGTGGTACAGAGTGCAGGGACGATCTTGCTGTGTTTTATGTAAGAATGTTCAGGGAAAGCCTCTCCTAACACGGCATTCAAACAGGGAACCGAAGGAAGGGAGGAAGCCCTGTGGACATTCATTTTAGGTAGAGAAGAGCAAGTTTCTCATAATTAATCTTTCTATTAAGAATAATTATTCTGAACCATTTTCACTTACTTGTTTTTCTAGATTGACTTTAGCAATACCTTGAGTTTCAAGAGAAATCACAATGGAATTTTAGTTGGAAATGAATTAAATTGTAAATTAATAGGAGAAATGACCCTTTTTCTATATTGAAACATTGAAACATGCCTGCCAGAGGTATGGAATGTTTATTTTTCTATCTCAGTAGAGTTTTGTGGTTTTTCTTCCTAAAGGATCCACACAGTTTTAAAAAATTACTGGGTGTTGTTTCCTGTTGCTGGTGCTTTTATAAATGGAATCTGAGTAGCTCAGAACAAGCACCTTGGTGTCCCCCCGACATCGTAGCTTTCTCCCACACCTAGTGTGCTGGCAAGTCCTCTTAATTCTAACTTCAGAGTATGTGCAGAATCCAAAACTTCCACAGCCACTATCCTTATCCGAGCCAGTATTGTCTCTTAAATGGATTATTTGAGTCCCTTTCTAGCTGGTCTCCCTTTCCATTCTTGCGCTCTGAAGATCTGTTCTCAGCAGTGTGGGCACTGCCGCATGGTAGAACGGAGTGGACGTGCGACCTCCTCCCTTCTCTGCTCCAGCGCAGCCTGGGGCCTCCTCCCTGCTCCTTACGGTGCCAGTCATGCTGCTGCCTCAGGGACGTTGCTCAGGCTCTTCCTACATCCCTCCCAGACCGCTTCCAAGTCTCTACGTAGGCGCCAACGAGAAATTTTACCATCCGTTTAAAATATAACCCCGTCTTCATCCTTGGCTCTGATTTTGTATAGCTCTTTATTTGCATTCTTATATACTAAATAATTTACTTATTTAATAGAGTTATTTTCTATTTTATTTTGCCCCTTGTTTGTTGGTGTATCCTTAATGCCTTTAACAGTGTCTGGCTCACAAAAGAACCTAAATATTTGTTGAAGGACTAAATTCAGGCTTTTTCTTTTATATTCTTCAACCTGGTCTCTGATGATACATGCCAAAGCTTTTTATTTTTACTTATTTGTCATCCTGCTATACTTTATTTTTCAAAAAAGATTTATTATAGGGAATGAGTGATCGGGGAGAGGGGTAGAGGGAGAGAGAATCCTGAAGCTGGCTCCTGCTGAGTGTGGAGCATGACACAGGGCTCGATCCCAGGACCCTGAGATCATGACCTGAGCTGGAGTCAAGAGTCAGCTGCATAACCCCGAGTCACCCGGGGGCCCCATTCTACTGTACTTTTTAATTCTGTTTTTCTAGTGATACACTTTTTCTTAAATCATATGCAGATAATTCTTTTGTCTTCTCTGTTTCAATACTTGTTACACGGGCTGTGAATTCTCTTAATATATTAACTAGAACTTTCAGAACAGTGTTAAGCATTGGAGATAATTGATGTTCTTGTCTCCTTGGTTTTTAGGAGTACATCTTATTTTATTACTCTATGGTTTTGTCTGTTTTCAGACAGATAGTCTTTATCATGTTGAAATATTCTTGTATTCCTGTTTTTCGAGGAATTCTTTTAAAGAAGTTACATTTTGTTAAATGCCTTTTTTACCATCCATTGTAATAATCATAGCATTTTCTCTTTTAGCCTTTGTATTAATTATATAAACAGATATTAAATGTTAAATTGTAGCTGCGTACCTGGAACTTACCTTCCTCTGTCCCAGTAGGTATATGTGTGTTTCTTTTTTTGTTGAGATAGAATTCAGATACCATAAAATTCACCCTTTAAAATGATGTAATTCAGTGGTTTTTATTACATTCACACATTTGTACAACCATTGTTGGCAACTTCAGAACATTTTACCACTCCAAAAGGAAACCCTGTATCATGAAGCAGTCATTCCCCATCTACCCATACCCCTGCCAATCACAAATCTACTTTATCTCTATGAATTTGCTTTTTCTGGATATTTCACTGAAGTGGAATCATAGGATGTGTGGCCTTTTGTGTCTGGCTTCTTTCACTTAGTGTCATGTTTGTCCGTATTCCATCCGTGTAGAGCAAACATCAATCCTTCATTCCTTTTCATAGCTGAATAACATTCCACTGTGTGGATATTCCACATTTCTTAAAATCACTCATCAGTTGGTGGGTACCTGGGTTGCTTCTGCTTTTGGCTGTTATGGATATTGCTGCAATGAACATTCATGTAAGTTTTTTATGTGGACTTAATGTTTTCAGTCTTTTGGCCATATGCCTATAAATCAAATGGCTGGGTCATATTATTACTCTATGTTTGAAAAATTGCTGGACTCTTTTCCAGTGCTGCCTCCTATGTTACACTCCCAGTAGGCTGATTGCCCTGGCTGAACCTCTGGTACAGTGTTGACAAGAAATCAGAGTGAATGTCCTCATCTTGTTCCTGGTTCTATGGGGAAATTATAGTGTTTCACCATTAAGTATGATATTAACTAAGGTTTTGTGTTGTTGTTCTTTTTTAATAGATGCCCTTTATCAGCTTAAGGATATTTCCTTTATTCTAAGTTGGTTGAATGTTTTTATCATGAAAAGATGTTGGATCTTTTCAAGTGTTTTTCTTGTGTCTATTGAGATTATCATGTGGTCTTTGTCTTTGGTTCTATTAGTATGGTGTAGTGTATTGATTGATTTTGAATGTTGAACCAACCTTACATTCCTGAGATAAAGTCTTTGGGTTATGGTACATAATTAAAAAAAAAAAATCAAAACCAGTTTTATTAAAGAAGTTTGAAAAAAAAAAAGAAGTAGTTTGAGTCATTTCCTTCCCTATCATTCTAGCTTTCCCAGTCTGTCAGCACACATGGTTGGTACACACGACATTGAATACTGATTGACCCTTCTTATACATGCTGTTTCATGAACGTGAAACGCAGTAACAGGGCTAACCCATTAATCTTAAAAGTGTCCTCTTTTATTAGATGTTTCTCCTTGTCAGTCAGTCAGTGTCTAGCTCATTCCCCTCTGTTCAGTAGAATTAAATGCTTTCCTCATTCCAAATAATGTGCTTACAAACTGTCTTCTATTTTGGTCTTTCTTCCTAAAGGTGAGTTTATTTCCTTCACTTCTTATGATTTGGTTTAGTTTCTTTGTTTTATAATCTGTTATGCTGGAGCAGGTTCTAGTTTTAGCCAATAGGATTATTTTCCTGTCACTTTTTATAACCCTGTCCCCTCATGCAACAACCAGTTTGTTCTCTATATTTAAGATTGTTTCTGTTTTGTTTTTTAGATTCCACATATATGTGAAATCATGTGGTATTTGCCTTTCTCTGTCTGAGTTATTTCACTTAGCATAATACCATCTAGATCCATCCATGGCATCGCAGATAGCAAGATTTATCCTTTTTTATGGCTGAGTAATAATTGTATATATGTACTGCATCTTCATCCATCACCTGTTGGTGGACACTTGGTTTGCTTGTATAACTTGGCTAATGTAAAGAATGCTGCAGTAAATATAGGGCGCATATTATCTTACCGAATTTCATTTTATTTGGGTAAATACCCAGTAGTATAATTACTGGAGTCATAGGGTATTTCTATTTTTAATTTTTTGAGGAACCTCCATACTGTTTTCCCACAGTGATTATACCAATTTATATTCCCACCAGCAGTGCATGAGGGTTCCCTTTTCTCCACATCCTTGCTAATGCTTGTTATTTCTTGTCTTCTTGATACAGCCGTTCTAGCTGGTGTGAGGGGATCTCTCATTGTGATTTGGATTTGCATGTCCCTAATGACTGGTGACACTGAGCATCTTTTCATGTGTCTGTTGGCCATCAGAATGTCTTCTTTGGAGAAATGTCTATTTGTGTCCTCTGCTGACTTTTTAATCAGATTTTTTTGGCTGTTGAGTAGTATGAGTTATTTATATATTTTGGATATTAACCCATTATTGCATATATCATTTCCAAATATTCTCCCATTCAGTAGGTTGCTGGTTTCCTTCTCTGAGGGCTTTTTATTTTGGTATAGTCTCAGTAATTTATTTTTACTTTCGTTTCCTTTGCCGGAGGACAGATACCTAGGGAAATATTGGCCAGTCTTGAAGAGGTGACTATCTGTTTTCTTTTAGAAGTTTTATGGTTTCAGGTCTCACATTTAGGTCTTCAATCCATTTTGAGTTTATTTTTATGTATGGCATAGGAGAGAGGTCCAGTTTTCCCAACATCATTTATTGAAGGGACTGTCTTTTACTCGAATGCTCTTGCTTCCTTGGTCATAGTTTAATTGATCAGATAAGTGTGGGCTTATTTCTGAGGTCTGTATTCTGTTAAATTGATTTGTGTGTCTGTTTATGTGCCAGGGCCATACTGTTTTGTTATTGTGTATCTTCAAAATCTTCAAAGCCAGATTGTGTTACCTCCAGCTTTGTTTTTCTTTTTCAAGATTGCTTTGGCTATTTGGGGTCTTTTGTGGTTCCGTACAAATTTTATGATTATTCGAGTTCTGTGAAAAATGCCACTGGTATTTTGTTTTTGTTTTTGTTTTTTTATTTATTTTATTTGACAGAGATTACAAGTAGGCAGAGAGGCAGGCAGAGAGAGAGAGGAAGAAGCAGGCTCCCTGCCGAGCAGAGAGCCCAATGTGGGGCTGGATCCCAGGACCCGGGGATCATGACCTGAGCAGAAGGCAGAGGCTTTAACCCACCGAGCAACTCAGGCGCCCCGCCACTGATATTTTGAAAGGGATTCATTGAATCTGTACATTTTTATGGGCAGTTATGGACATTTTAACGATATTAACTCCTCCAGGCCATGAATACAGTATATTTTTCCATTGTGTTGTCTTCAGTTTTTTTTTTTTTATCACTATTTTATAATTTTCACAGTACAAGTCTTTTCGCCTCTTTGGTTAAATTTATTTCTAGGTATTTTATTTTTGGTGCAAATATAAATGGGATTGTTAATCTCTCTTTTGCTGCATCATTATTAGTATATGGAAACACAACAGATATTTCTGTATATTAATTTTGTATCCTACAACTTTACTGAATTCATTTATTCTAGTAGTTTTTTTGATATGGAGTCTTTAGGGTTTTCTATATGTAGTAGGTCCTCTGCAAATAGTGACAGTTTTACTTACTTTTTACCAATTTGGATACCTTTTGTTTTTTTTCTTTTCTGATTACTGCTACAACATTCAGGATTGTGTTGACTAGAAGTGGTGAGAGTGGACATCCTTGTTTTGTTCCTGATCTTAAAGGAAGGCTCTCTTTTTCAAATGAAATGATCATATGGTTCTTAACCTTCATTTTGTTAATGTAATGTATCACATCGCAGATACTAAACCATCCCCGCACCCCTGGAATAAATCCCACTTAATCGTGGTGAATGATCCTTTTAAACTATTATTGAATTTAGTTTGCTGATATTTTTTGGGAGATTTTTGCATCTGTGTTCATCAGAAATGTTGGCCTGTAGTGGGTTTTTTGTTGTTTGTGTATTTGTTTTTGTAATGTCTCTGTACAGTTGTAGTACCATGGAATGAATTTGGAAGCTTTCCTTTCTCTTCTATTTTCTTGCAATAGCTTGAGAAGAAAAAGTATTAGTTCTTTAAATGTTTGCTAGAA
Source organism: Mustela nigripes (assembly GCF_022355385.1). Lineage (NCBI taxonomy): Eukaryota > Metazoa > Chordata > Mammalia > Carnivora > Mustelidae > Mustela > Mustela nigripes. The sequence goes on from NC_081569.1 coordinate 3,657,039, forward strand.
TTAAACTGTGAAGCCATCTGGTCTCCTGGACTTGTGTTTGTTGGCATATCATTTTCATAGTAATCTCTTATAGCCCTTTGTATTTCAGTGATGTTGGTTGTTGCTTCTCTCTCGTTTCTGACTTAGAATCTTCTCTCTTGTTTTCTTGATGAGTCTGGCTAAAGGTTTATCAGTCTTATATTTTCAAAGAATCATCTCATAGTTTTGTTGATCTTTTCTCCTGTTGTTGTTAGTCTCTACTTTGTTTATTTCTGCTCTGATCTTTATTATTTACTTTTATTATCTTTATTATTTATTATTATTATTACTTCCTTACTTCTGCTATGGGCTTTGTGCTTTCCCTGATTCTTTAGGTGTATGGTTAGGTTGTTTGAGGTTTTTCTTGCTGCTTGAGGTAGGCCTGTATTGCTAAACTTCCCTCTTAGAACTGCTTTTGTGCTTCCCAGAGATTTTGGCTTTTGTGTTTTCATCTTCATCTCTCTCCGTGTTTTTTATTTCATCTTTGATTTCCTTATTGACTCACTGGTTGTTTAGTAGCATATTGTTTAGCTTCCACATGTTTGTGTTTTTTCCATTTTTTTCCTTGTAATTGATTTCTAGTTTCATACCACTGTGGTAGAAAAGACACTTGATAGGATTTCAATATCTTCTTAAATATACTGATCTATATTAAATATACTGATCTAATGCGTGATCTGTCCTGGAGAATGTTCCGTGTGTGCTTGAAAAGTATGTGTATTTTGCTTTTTGGGGATAGAAATGTTCTGTATATATCTGTTAAGTCTATCAGGTCTGATGTGTCATTCAAAGCCAGTGTTTCCTTTTTGATTTTCTGTCTGGATGGTCTGCCCATTGATATAAGTGGGGCATAATTCTTTTTATGTTGCTGGATTCAGTTTGCTAGTTGGTATTTTGTTGAAGATTTTTGCATCTTAATCATAAGTGATATTGATCGATTTTGTTGTGATGTCTGTGCCTGGTTTTGGTATCAGAGGAATATTGGCCCCCTCTCAAAAAATAAGTTGGGGAATGTTTCTTGTCTATTTTTTGAACATTTATTTCTGTAGTATTTATGATAGGATTATGTACTCTTATTCATCAGAGAGACATAACACCGCATCCTGAATGAGCCTTACCTTACATTTTGTTCCATTGCTTCTTTACTTACTGCAGATAATTTTGAAGTCTTTAATGAAAAGTTGGGATGCCTGGGTGGCCTCATCGCTACACATCTGCCTTCGGCTCAGGTCATGATCCCAGGGTCCTAGGATTCAGCCCTGGCTTGGACTCCCTGCTCAGCTGGGGGTCCACTTTTCCTTCTCCCACTCCCCCGGCTTGTGTTCCCTCTCTTGCTGTGTCTCTCTCTGTCCAATAAATAAATAAAATTTTTTAAAAAAGAGAGAAGGTTAAATGTTAGTACCTCCTGAGACAAGATTTAAGATGACTTCTAGTGTTGTTATATTGTTGTTGTGTTATTTGGGGGGGATGGATAAGAAAACTAAAATTCATAAATCTTTTTGATTGATTTACTCAGGGTTACAGAGCAAATTGGTAAGAAAGAGCTGCTCTAAAATCGATTTTCCTCTTTACTCACCTTTATGGGATGAGAGGAAGAAGAACATGTGGAATTCACAGTATTTTGATGGTTAGGGAGAAACCTGATTTAATTTAGAAAATTAAAAGTTCAGGTAGGGAAAGGATCAAAACCAGACTTGGCATGAGCTATTTTATGTGTTTTTCACTTTCTTTTCTTTTTAATTGTGGCAAAATATGCATAACATAAAATTTACCGTCTTAATCATTTGTAAGTGTGTAATTCAGCAATCCATCACCACCATCCAACACCCCTCTCTTCTCACCGAAGTGAAACCCTGTACCTGTTAGACAGTAACTCCTCTCCCCTCACCCCAAGCCCGGCAACCACTGTTCCACTTTCTGTCTCTATGAATTTGACTCAGCACCTCCTATAAGTGAAATCATATAGTACTTGTCATCTTGCAACTGGCTTATTTCACTTAGCATAATGTCCTCATGGTCTGTCCGTGTTGTAGCAATTGTCAGAATTTCTTCCTTTTTAAGGCTAAATAATATTTCATTATATGTATTGTTTTGTTTATCCACTCAGACATTGGTGAAAACCTGGTTGCTTTCACTTTTTAGCTGTTATAATGTTACTATAAACATAAGGGTACAGATATGTCTTTGAGACCTTGCTTTTAATTCTTATGGGTAAGAGTCTAAAAGTAGAACTGCTAGATTATATGATAATTCTATTTTTAATTTTTTGAGGGAATGCCATAGGCACTTTTTTTCATAGGAACTATATATACCATTTTACATTCTCATCAACAGTGCACAAAAGTTCCAATTTCTCCATATCTTTGCCAACACTTGTTATTTTCTGGATTTTTTTTTTCTTTAAGATTTTATTTATTTGTCAGAGACAGAGAGAGCGCACAAGCAGGGGGCTTGGCAGGCAGAGGGAGAAGCAGGCTCCCTGCTAAGCAAGGAGCCAGATGCGGGACTCAATTCCAGGACCCTGGGATCATGACCTGAGCCTAAGGCAGACTCCTCACCAATTGAGCCGCCCAGGAGTCCTGGATTTTTATTTTATTTTATTTTTTGGTAGTTGCCATCCTAGTGGGTGTGTGATGGTATCTGTCCCATTGTGGGTTTGATTTGCATTTCCCTAGTGATTGGTGATTTTGAGCATCTTCCTGTGTCCTTGTTGGACATTTGTGTATCTTTGGAGAAGTATCTGTTCAGGTTCTTTGCCCATTTTTTAATTGGGTTGTTTTTGGCTTTTGAGTTATGGGAGTTCTTTATATACTCTGGATGTTAACTACTCATCAGAAACATGATTTGCAAATACTTTCTCCTGTTATGTGGGCTGCCTTTTTATTTTGTTGATTGTTGTGCTTATTATAATTTATTTATACAAGCAAAGTACAGGACTCTGAATGAGATGTTTTCCAAGACAGTGAGATTCTATGGTAGCACATGTATAGCAGGCAAGAGCTAGGAAATTAGGTGCTAGGGTCATTGTGATCTGTGTTATCGTATGCATGGACTGGAACAAGAGAGGAAGTTACTGTCAGATAAAAACGGAAGTCCAGGGGTGCCTGGGTGACTCAGTGGGTTAAAGCCTCTGCCTTCGGTTCAGGTCATGATCTCAGGGTCCTGGGATCGAGGCCTGCTTCAGGCTCTCTGCTCAGCCTGTTTCCCCCTCTCCTTCTGCCTGCTGTCTGCCTGCTTGTGATCTCTGTCTGTCAAATAAATAAAATCTTCAAAAAAAAAAAAAAAAAAAAGTAAGACTAAAGGCAAACCTACCTAGTTTGACCAGCCTTAGCCTTAGATGAGGCAGTTGGATAGAATTGAGAACAAGGAAAACAAGATCGTATTTAGAAAATAATTGTGACTGATTATCTAAGTGATCAAATGAGTTTTTGCATAGATAAGGTGGTCAAGATGGTTCAGCTAAGCCACTACCTTTATTTGTCAAAAACAATCATATTTTAAGACTAAATATGGTAGGGGTGCCTGGGTGGCTCAGTTGTTAAGCGTCTGCCTTTGGCTCAGGTGATGATCCCAGGGTCCTGGATCGAGTCCCATATGGGTCTCCTTGCTCAGCTTGCTTCTCCCTCTCCCCCTGCCTGTGTTCCCTCTCTCCCTGTCTCTCTCTCTTTCTCAGTCAAGTAAATAAATTAAATCTTTTAAAGAAAGACTGAATATAGTTTATGGAGCGCCTGGCTGGCTCAGTCGGTAGAGCACACAGCACTTGATCTCAGGGTCATGAGTTTAAGCCCTGTTGGTTGCAGAGCCTACTTATTGTTAAAAAAAAAAAAAAGTCTAACTATGGTTTAATTTTGTTTTATACCAAGAATTAATTGAAATTTTCATATGATGAATTTCATCCCTGAGGCAGAAACTAAAGGAAAGAGTCTCTGAGAAAATTAACCAAAAAGTGTTGTATTTTGGGAGCACTATTGTGACAGGAACTAAGTCTTGTCCTCTACTTGTAGAAATATAACAGTTTGCTCATTGTGTTTCGTTTTGTTCTTATTTTATGGACAATTACACCAAAACCTGAGAAGTGAACATCAGTTTCCTCATGAGCGTGCTGGCCGTTGTCTGCTCTTCACGGTGGCATAGGTTGCTGGGCTTGCCCGGTGGCCTGCCTTCTGTCACTAAGTATTTGTTGAACGATGCTGTCAGGAGCACGTGTCCATCAAAATTTGTTTTGTTTTGTTCTTTGCTTTTGTTTTTTATTTTTACATTGGTGTTTTTGGCAGAAAGACAAACTATCTTCCCATTTTTATCCTTAAAAATAGATTACAGCAGCATTTTGAACAGATGGTTCTAAACCTTTACAATCGTAATGCTACCATAGGTTAAATTTTTGAGGCATTTGATGAATTATCATACTTGTACATTGATTCAATGATTTTGTTTTTTGTCTGTATCCCCAGTTGAAAGCACAGGTTCCTTTCCAGAGGCATTCAGGGTTAATGGCTGCTATCCTAGATATGAAAGCACGTGTTTTCTTCCTTCAGCCTTTCTGCTGTTTCCTCCCTCTTCCCAGGCTTTTTAAAAGTCCTTCGTGCTATGCCTTATGAGAGAAAGCCCTTCTTTCTGGTAGTCTACCACACTTGTGTTTCTCAGGGTTTTTTTTCCAATGAAGAAAAATAGTATGTGTATAGTGAGTCTCTTAAATAAAAAGGCCAGAGTATAGAGTACATAAACACCCCACATAGCAAGCAGAATCAGTGCTCCAGAAAATAGCCAAATAGAAGACAGACTCTGCAGAATGTATCTAGAAAGCAAAAGAAGTTAGAGACAAATAAAATAAGCATCAAATAAATATCTTTCAGAGAGAGTCAGCTTGCAAACATTGTGGACTCTAGCAGAAGACAGGACAAATCAAAACTGGTTATCAGGGGCGCCTGGGTGGCTCAGTGGGTTAAAGCCTTTGCCTTTGGCTCAGGTCATGATCCCAGGGTCGTGGGATTGAGCCCCGCGCATCTGGCTCTCTGCTCAGCGGGGAACCTGCTTCCCCCTCTCTCTTTGCCTGCCTCTCTGCCTACTTGTGATCGCTGTCAAATAAATAAATAAATAAGTCTTAAAAAAACAAAAACAAAAACTGGTTATCAGAAAAAAAGAAACCTGGCTATCAGAATTATAATGAAACTTTGTAGACTTTAACAGGGAAAAAACCCAACTCTAACACTGGAGATAGATTAAGGTTTGCCACATTTTGGACTAAGACTTTGGTCAAAGTCTTATATAAGATAAACTTGTAATTCTGTGTGCTTCTAATCAGGCAGTGGAGTACAGACGGTGTATTAGCTTATTCAGATTAATGATAAAAGCTATGTTGAGATTTTGATTGGATTTGGATTATATCCATCGATTAATATGGGGAAATTGCTACTTTATAATACTGAGGTTTCTAATACAAGAATGTGGTCTTTTTCTCCATTTATTTGGGCTGGCTTAAATGTTTTTGAATTGCTTTATAATTTTCTATACACATCTATTTTAGATATGTTCTTAGATATCTTTTCCTTTCTGCTGTTGTTATAAATATATGTTTCTAAATGATGTTTTCTTTTTGTTGCTGTCCTTTAATATGGAAGGGTGGAAAGCCAAGACAAGATGTTCTAAATAGAAATAACATGGTGAGACTTAGCCTACCAGATATCAAAATGTAGAATTCTTCAAATGATAATTAATAGTAAATTAAGACAAGTTTGTCTCAGGGGGAGATGTGCTAAACAGTAGAACAGAAGGAGAACTTAGACACTGGTCCACAGATTTTATGGAACCGCGATGCAGGACAGGGGTGGCATGAAGGTGGGGGAGGGGATGTGGAGAGACTGTCAAGAGTTAAATATCTGTGTGTGTTCACGATATAGTTTCCATAGGAAATTAGATCCCTGTTTCATACAGTGTACAAAAATCATTTCTGCATAGATAAAAGTATGAAAAGCTTTTAGGGCATATGGGGAATATATTGTGTTCCTAGAATAGGGAAGAATTACCTGTCAAGACACAGAAAGAGCTATCCATGAAAGTAAAGATTAATAAATTTGAGTATATTAAAATCAAGTGCTGTGTTCAACAAAAAAAGTTCCTTTAATGAACTTGAAACTCTAAGCATGGAGTCCGTCGCAGGGTTTGATCTCATGACCCTGAGATCCAAGACATGAGCTGAGATCAGGAGTTGGACCTGTAATAGACTGAATCACTGACTCGGCATTTCTGTTCCTAGGGTTTACACCCTAGAAACACATAAACATGTTCACTAGAAGATGTATAACAAGAATATTCACACCAGCATGATTCATAATGGGAAAAAGAAACTTGGAAATAACCCAAATGTCCTTTGACAAAGAATAGAAAATTAAGTTTTGGTATATTGACGTAAGAATATTATACAACATTAAAAATGAATGAGCTACAGCTGTGCGTTGGCTGCTTTCAGCATAGGCAGGCGAGCTTTACAATGATCAGTGTCAAAAAATAAGTAATAAACACTTACTAATTGGTTTAAAAAAATAACTTGCTGAATTCCTGCCATGTGCCAGACAGCGTTTGGGGTGCTAAGGATTTTGTAGTGAACAAGGTGGACAAATTTCCTATCCTCATGAAACTTACATTTTAGTTCAGAGGGAACAGATAAATTAAGCAAAGCAATATGTAACGATATAATTCATAAAAGCTGTGGAAAAAGATGAAGCAAGGTAAGAGGACAGCATATAATTTGATTTGTGTGTTTGTGTTTCTGCAGAGTGAGGAAGGGTTTTTTGAAAACATAACATTTGAAAAGAGTTGGGTGTCCTATGGGAGAGAGTGTTACTACTTTCTTGGGGGAAAATAGGAATGAGCCTGGCGTTTAAGGGAGTTGAAGAAGCCAAGTGTGAGTCCGATAAAGCGCCAGGACTAGGGGAAGAGGGCAGGAGAGGAGTTCAAGGGCATGGACAAAATTCATATCATGTAGGGTCTTACAATTTTAGTACTAAGTTTAGGATTTTAAAAAAATATGGAAAGTCCTTGGAGAATTTGGGGCAGAATGACATAATCTGAATCATGTTTAGAGTCTGAATTGATTGTTGGGGGCAGAGATGGGGTTTGGGAGGTGGATACAAAGGGCCCAGTTAGGAGGATTTTGTTGAAGTGCAGACATTAGATGATGGTGTGGTAGACCAGAGGTGGGGGGACAGCAACAAATGGAGAAGGAATTGGCTAGTTCGGTGATATATTGGGGGGTTTATAATCGGAAGGATTCAGTATTAGATGAAATATATCTGTGTGGGAGAGAAGTAAATCAATAAAGACCTCTTACTTTCTACTGAGCGCAGCTGGTTGGACAGTAATACCATTTACTCACCAGGGAAATACTCACCTGGGAAATGTAAGCAGGTTGGGCCGTAAGGTTAAGAGTTTGTTCTTAGATCCCTTGAATTTAAAATGTCTGTTAGACACCCAAGTATGTGAGTATGAAGCCCTCAGAAGGGAGGTCTAGAGTTCAAGGGATAGAAATAGGGGATTCATCAGCATACAGATGGCATTCAAAACCTTGGAGTCCAAAGAGACCACTGGGAGGGTGAGTGTAGACAGAGAAGAGGAGCTAGGAAAGGAGGCCGAGAAGTGGATGCGGGGAGAAGGGGAAGGTGCCTTGAGCCGTGGAGTCCAGGAACTCAAAAGAAGAAAATGGGTCAGGAGACATGTTATGTAACAGAAAAATATATTTGTAATAGAAATTACAGATATCAGGTTAATATATCACAAGTGAATAGTAAGAAGACAGTCTTACATAGAGAAATGCAAAAATGATCTGAATAGGCAGTTCACTGAAGGGTAAGTCCTAATGGCCAGTACACCTATGAAAAGATGCTTAACCTCATCATTAATCAGGGAAATGCAAATTTAAAAGAACAGTAATACCTAATGCTGTCAAAGATTGGAAGGGAGTTCGTTTTCATAGCTTAGTGAAAATGTGAATTATTACAGCCTTCTTTGAAAGCAGCCTGGCAATATCTATTAAAATGAAAAATATCTCTAATCTATGATCCAACAATTTCACTCCTAGAAATCTGTCTCCTGCAAATAGAAGCACCAGTGCATAAAAATCTAAGTATGTTTACAATAGCCTTTTTAAAGGGTAAAAACACTAAAAATAGGGTAAATGCCCAGTCCCTCAGGGAAAAGTTGAATGATTATAGGTTATCCAGTCATTGGATTATTATGCAGCTGGTTGAAGTCAAGGACCTTGAATGATGCAGACAATTTTATAAAATATGACTCATTGTGTGTACACGTGTGAAACACAGTAGTCTCCCTCTTTCCAGAAAAACTTTGCCTGTGTATACATTTGTATCTGTATGAAGGTAGAGAAAAGCATAGTTCTAGATAGTTCTTGTCTGGGGATAAGTAAATCTGAGGGAGATTGTGGAGGTAAGTCTCTACTCATTCATTCACTCAATAAACTCAAACACACTCATCTCTGTTTAAAAGAAGAAGGATCCCCAGGATAAAATCGTTTCCGTGATATATCCCATTTATGTCAAGTGTATGTGCCTATATATAAAGATGGGGAAAGACAGTCACCAAAATTATAATCCTAAAGTATAATTAACTTTTTTAAAAATAAAATGCTAAATTGGGGTGTACTTTCACCATTTTTTCTCCTTTCAGTGCTAGTTCAAATGGAGAAACTTGATGTTGAAAAATTCCATTTTCAAAAGAATACTTCTTATTTTTATTTTCATAAGAATAATTTTTAAGTAAATTTACAAAATTAGTTCCATTTTATTCCCTTCATTAACTTCTGTTAAACATTAATCTTCCTCTTGTTTTCTTAGCTTTTGGTCCTTAACCAGCAGTTTGTTTTGGGTATAAACTAAGAATAGAAATTAGAACAGATTAGTGGTCAAACCCACAAGTAGCTATGTTCAGTTGAGTGATAAACCTCACTGAATATCTGAATCACGAGCACAGTTATTTAGCATTTACTGTATGTATCTGTCCAATAGGTATGAAGATACTTTCATACCGTTCAGTTTTAGAAAATATTTATGATATTTATTGATTTTTAAAAATATTATGTATTATATGCTTTTTAAAAAATTTGAGTATAGTTGACACACAATGTGACATTAGTTTTAAGTGAACAACGTATTGATTTGACACTCTGTACCTTATGTGGGGCTCACCGGGGTTGTAGCTAGCACCTGTCACCATGGAGCTCTATTACAGTATCATTGGCTATATTCTCTGTGCAACACTTTGTGTTCCTGTGATTTACTCATCCCGTAACTGGAAGCCTGGACCTCCCACTCCTCTTCACCCATTTTGCCCGCCCCCTGACTCCACTCCCCTCTAGCAGCCATCAGTTTGTTCTCCGTATTCATCGTGAAATCATAGAGTATTTGTTTTTCTCTGACTTACTTGACAGTATAATTCCCGCTGGTCCATCCATGTTGTCACAGTGGCAAGATTTCACTCTTTATATGGCTGAGTCTTAATGCCTGATGCCTGTATTACTGTGTCTTTATCCAGTCATCATCTATGGCTTTAGACATTTGACTTGCTTCCTTATCTTGGCTATGTATTGTAAATAGTGCTGCAGTAAACACAGGGGGCCACATCTCTTTTCGTGGTAGTGTTTTCATTTTCTTTGGGTAGATACCCAGGAGTGGAATTATTGGATCATATGGTGGTTCTATTTTTAATTTTTTGAGGAACCTTCACAGTGGCTGCACCAGTTTGGGTTCTCGCCAGTAGTGAACAAGTGTTCCTTTTCCTTCACATCCTGGCTAACACTTATTATGTCTTGTCTTTTTTGATTCTGGCCATTCTGATAGATGTAAGTGTATTTATTGATTTTTACATTGAGATTAAAATGGACGTCGTGACTGTCATTAATTATGTGAACTTCTAGAGCAGTGTGGGAGCCTGTGGGTTGGGAAGGTACCATTTACAGAAGATTGGGGCTAGCCTGGCTGATTTTCTCTTGTCTTATCTTCATGCGTTACTTGGTATTCATCTTGACGGGTCTCCCACCTTTGCTCTTCCTCTCTGAGATTTAACTGCTGTGTCATCTTGCCTTATTTTACTTACCTGAAGCTTTGTTTTGCTTCTACTTGTGTTCAAAGCCATTTTATGATGCTAGCTAGCATCGTTCCTGTTTCTTTGGATAAGGTCCTGTAACTATTCTGGTCACTCTCTGCTAATGAAAAGCCCCCAGATCAGTTCTAGTCACAAAAGCAAACCAAGTTCTGTAAGGAGTATGGTCAGTTCTGTGTGATAATTTAAAAGTTCAGACTTTATTTAAAGCCAAAATTTCGCCCTTCCAAAGAATCTTCTAACTCCTGAAGTAGGTTGGCCTACTACAGTGGGAAGGAGGAGGGGTCAGCTACTTTTTCTGACTTGACCCGACATACTCACTGCTCTTCCAGCGTCCTGCAGCCCCCGAGGCAGAAAGTGGAGCAGAAGGTGTCAGAAAGGTTCTTACTTGACTGTGACTGTTGTGGGGCGGTGTTCATGCTGTCTGGACTTAGCAAGTGTGTACAGCTGATCATTTTGCTTATGAATTCTTTTGCAGTTTCTTCAGAGCCACCCAGTATTAATTATCTTTAGCCACATGACACATCTCTCCAAAACTTAGCGGCTTAAAACAACCCATGTTTGTTATCTCACAGTTTCTGTGGATCTGGAATCTAAACATGGCTTACCTGGATCCTCTACCTCTGTCTCTCACAAGATCAGAGTCCTATTAAGGCTTGACTCGGGAATAGATTTGCTTCTGAGCCTACTCCAGTAGTTGTTGGCAGGATTCAGTTCCTCATGCGCCAGTAGCCCAACGGCTTCATTTCTTCACGAGCTATTGGCTAGAGCCTTCCCTTGGCACCTTGCCGTACAGGCTTCTCCACAGTGCAACTCACAATACAGCAGCCGGCTTCCTTCAAGCAAGAGGGGAAGAGTCAAAAAGATGGAAGTGACAGTCTTTTGTAACCCAATCTTGGAAGTTACATCCTATCACTTTCGCTATATTCTATTCATTGGAAGAAAGTAACGAGATGAGCACACACCTGAGAGAGGAGTACACAGGCCAGGAGTACCAGGAAATAAAGATCACTGGGAGCCATTTTAGAAGCAGCCTACCATCCCACCACCAGTATTCCTGGGATTATCTCAGTTTCACTTCTCTTGATGCAGGCAATTGTATCTCTTTATTGAGTAGTCACAACTCCCTCCTCCTTGGACATCTTTCTGCTTGGTCCCCTCACCTCCAGGTGGCCCTCCTGAACAGGATTTAAGACAACCCCCATACTATCTATCTCTACCTAATGGTGTATGGAAAACTTGCATCCTTAACCACAAAAAATTGGGGGGTACAAGCCAATCCCAGTGTAATCATCACCCATTTCAGTCTGCCACGAGAACCACCACCAGCAAATCTCTACTCTTTCCCAAGATTTCTTAGTCTTGAGTCAATCACTGGTCTTCTATGACTCTAGTTCTAGAAGACATATCATAAGCGCTTCCAAGTGGTCTTGTTGATGCTTTTTTCCCTACATCAAGGTGCTAGGGGAAAGGAGAGCCTTTTATCAACTCTGTTTACCTCCAACTTTTTTTTTTTTTTTTTCTGGCTAGAGCTGAAGTTCACAAGGAGTTTTTGTTTGGTTTGGTTTGGTTTAGATTTTTTATTTATTTGAGATTGAGAGGACGAGCAGGGGGAGAAACAGAAGGAGAGGGAGAAGCTGACTCCATCAGGCTCCATCCCAGAACCCTGAGATCATGACCTGAGCCAAAGGCTCACCTGACCAAACTACCCAGGTACCCCTGCAAGGAATTTTGACCACATTCTTGGATCTGCAGCTAAAACTGACACTCAGGTAGTCCGTATTGACATCCTGCTTTTGCTGTTTGCTTTCTTCCTAATACTTTGAAGGCATTTGCTTTGGGTGATTGCTCATAGTTATTGTAACAAGGAAAATGATTACCAATTTATTAAATCAAACAGTGGAACATAATAGAGAAGAGATGGCAGGAAGATTAATAATGAGACAGGGAAGGGAAGAAGATAGGAGAAAGCACTGGATACCTTATTTGGTTTCAGATTAGAATAAATAGGTAAATATTGTCTTAATGTTATTGTGTAATTACTGTTGTTTTAATAGTGTCCTCGAAATGTTTGAGGCACTTGTAGAATTAAAATTGAGATATTTGAGTTTAATTCATAGAATAAAGGTAAATATGAAGAGAGAAAAGAGGCATAAAAAGCCAAATATTATACTAGAAGCATAGATGTTCTCCATTTAGACCCATAAATAAAATCTAATATAATGTTTGTAAGAGACCGACCTAACACAAAATAATGGGAGGTAAAGATTACTCCCAAATTAGAAAGATCTATTTATCAGAACTGAACGGAAAGATGGCAGTAATTTATATCCGGCAAAATAAAATTTAAGGGAAAAAAAGCAGGCAGTGCATATCACTTTATATTGACAACATAAAGCCCAATGAAATTGACACCAAAAATAAAAGATGTGCTCGAATTGGCATAAGTCTTGTGAATTCGATTTACAAGTATCCAGATATTGTTTTACATAATTATCTTTCTTTAAGCTTTTTGGTGGGGGAAGCAGGGTTTGGAAGATCTGGATGAAGCAATAAATTCTCTTTCTATTAAAACATGCTACCTAAATCTTTGTGTGTAATTATGAAAGTTTCTCTGGTGGAGAACCAGCCAAGAATCCTTGCTGGGGAAATGCAGAAGGCAAGGGTAAAGTTCTACAAATACCGTTTCCTAGGAATTCAAACCGGGTTTGGAACTGGAGGCTTGTGCTGAACCCCCTTTGCTGTGGGAAAAGACGCTGTTTCTATCCAGTGGGTGTAAAGAAGTATCTTCAGCTGACATAGATTTCTGAGTCTGAGAAGTTTAATCGTCCAAGTACTCTTTACCCAATAAAAATTCCATTCTGCAGTTCTTGTTTTTTTGAAATCAGACTTTCTGGGGCAAGCCCTAAGCATTTATAGTTTGATTGATTTACTCTTAGAAAATAATGTTTTGGTTTGTTTTTAGTTTCAGAAATGTAGTTCTGTAACACTACCAGTCCTCCTGCCCTGATGTAACTAGCAGTGAGAGTTGGCAATAGATCCTTCCTAATGTTTTCCTACGCTTATGTAAGCATTTGTAGATAGATAGAGATAGGAAGATGCAGATACACACACACGTAATTTGATGCAGTTACCATTTTCTCATTTCAGCTTGCTCTTTTCACTTGTCCTTGATAATGCTGCTAGCTTTCCAAGTCAGTACATACAGATCTTGGCAATGGATATGCCTAGTATGGCTGCGGCATCCTTTAGTTAATCATTTCTATACTGATGGCCCGTTAGTTGTTTCTTCTTTTGGCAGAACTTCGGTGAACATCTTGGATTGTTTATCTTTACAGGCTCCTGCTCTCCTATAGAATAGATTGGATCCTAGAAGTAGAATTGCTAGACATGTGGTATGTGTGTCTTTAATTTTGTAATATATGAAATCATATCCACTTCTTAAACGTTTGTAGCAATTTATATTTCGTTTATGTAATCATTTATGTGGGTGCTGATTTCCCCACACTTAAAGTTGAGCACATTTCTAGCTTAAGAAAATAATTCAGTATAACCACAAAAGTGATACAGGGGAAAATATGAGAAAATTTTTTTGTGGTCTCGGAATAGGAAAGGCCTATTAGGCAAGATACAGACCCATAAGCCTTAAATAAAAACATTAATAGCTTTTACTATATTACTATATAAAAATTAAGAATTTCTGCTGGCCAAAAAAAAGTGTTGCAGATGAAATCAAGACAAATGATAAGTGAATAAAAAACACTTGTAGAGTATGATAGAAAAAGGGCTGAGAGGGCACCTGGGTGGCTCAGTTGGTTACGTGACTGCCTTCAGCAGTAGAAGCATGAGTATTGGACTTAGAAAAGCACTCACTCACTCAGCAGTGAGTCTGCTTCTCCTTCTGACCCTCTCCTTCTCTCAATCTATCTCTTTCATTCTCTCTCTTGAATGAATAAATTTTTAAAAAATCTAAAAAAAAGAAAAGGCCTGAGATATAGATATGCACAAAATGAGCTTTTACAGATCAATAACCCAGTAGAAGCATGAGTATTGGACTTGGAAAAGCAGCTTGTAGAAAACATAAAACAGATAACTCAACATATGAAAAAGTGTCCAACGTCCTCTATAATTAAGAAAGGGCAAATTAAAACACCATTTTTCACATAGCAAATTGAGATCCCCATTATTAGTGAAGATACAGGAATATGGACTCACATATGGTGGTGTAATTGGTATAGTCTCTGTAATTGACATTTTGGTGGTTTTACTTTTTGAATTGTTTTTAGCTGAAGTATTTTATGTACAGTTTTACAGATCAACCTTTGTTTATGATGAAGTACAACAGTTTCCTTTCTCATCCAAATTTATTGACTAGACAGTGTCTGTTGACTTTCTATCTTAAAAGACAAGAATATATGGGGCACCTGGGTGACTCAGTGGGTTAAAGCCTCTGCTTTCAGCTCGGGTCATGATCCCAAGGTCCTGGAATGGAGCCCCACATCGGGCTCTCTGCTCAGCAGGGAGCCTGCTACCCTCTCTCTCTCTGCCTGTATATCTGCCTACTTGTGATCTCTGTCAAATAAATACATAAAATCTTAAAAAAAAAAAAAAAAAAGACAAGGATATAACCAACTTGGTCTACTACCCTCCTATTATCTCCATTCTACATATTTTTACCAAAGTATATTGAAAATACAGAAAAGTTAAAATACAAAGTGAACACTGTATATCCACAACCTAGGTCCTACAGTTAACATTTTCCTAGGTTGGTTTTATCACACTTCTATCCTTCTAACAATCTCTCTCTCTATCCATCAATCCACTTTATTTTTTATGTATTTTAAATTAATTTGCATAGAATTTCATTCCATACACTTCAGCATGCATATAATTAACTGGAATTTAACATTAATTTACATTTTTTGAGGAAAACTAATACACAGTGAATGCCTAAGTCTTAAGTGTTTCATAGGATGAATTGTGACAGATTTATACACCTACATAACCCAAATCCCAATCAGCATATGGGGTATTGCCATTGTCCCAGAAAATTTTCCCACGCTTCTTTCCAATCCCTAAGTCCCCGAAGTTAGCAATGTTAAGATTTTTTTCACCATAAAGTAGCTTTTCCTTTTCTAGAAC
The DNA here is from genome assembly GCF_022355385.1 of Mustela nigripes. NCBI lineage: Eukaryota > Metazoa > Chordata > Mammalia > Carnivora > Mustelidae > Mustela > Mustela nigripes. The sequence continues at coordinate 3,672,309 of NC_081569.1, forward strand.
ATCATGTAAATGGCATCACGCAGTATTCTTTTATGGTAAGACTTCTGTCATTTAACATGTTTTTAAGATTCATCCATGTTATTGTATGATGATCACGACATCTTGTTGATTGTTGAATATTATTCCCGTGTATGAGGACACTGCATTTCGCTTGGCCACTCTCCTGCTGGTGAAGGCCTGGCTGCTTTCAGGCCAGGCTCTTGTGAGTGAAGCTGCTGTGTACCTCCTCGTACAGATCTTTGTGTGGTCATGTGCTTTGATTTCTCTTGGATCAGTGCACAGAGTATTGTGGCAGTTCGGTGTGTTAAAAGATCATCACGATAGATTTCGCTTCATACCGAACAGCATGGCTGAAATTGGAAAGGCTGGCTGTACTGCCAAACCCTGTCGGTCAGGATGGGGAGCAAGGAGAGCTCTCATATATTGTTTGAAAGAACAATACGATACAGTAACCACTTCGGAAAATAGTCTGGCAGTTTCTTATACAGGTAAACATTTACCTAGGCTTTTACCCTGTTATTATGCTCCTGGGTATTTATCCAAGAGAATTGAAAGCATATAATTTAAAAAAAAAGTGCAAGAATGTGTATAGCAGTTTCATTCACAATAGCCAAACCTGGAAACAATACAAATGTCCCATCAGTACACCCCCAGGGGAATGGGTATAGTGGAAGACTACTTGGTAGTATAAAAGAACAAACTACTTAAATAATACGAAGTCATCTCAGAAATGCATTAAATGGGTGCCTGGGTGGCGCAGTTGGTTAAGCAGGCAACTGCTGGCTCCGGCTCAGGTCATGATCTCAGCCCAAGGTCATGGGATTAAGCCCGCTGTTAGGGTCCAAGCTTGGTGTGGATTCCACTTGAGTTTCGCTCTCCCTCTGCCTCTCCCTTGTACTTGTACTCTCTCTCACACTCTCTCTTTCGAAAATAAATAGATACATCTTAAAAAACAAAAAACAACAAAAACACATTAAGTAGAAAAGGCCAATAACAAAGACTTCTTCCCTTTTTAAAATTTTTATTATTTTTATTTTTAAATTTTAAACTTAAAATTACTTTAAATTTTAAACTTAAAATTTAAAAATAAAAACTGATCTCTGGTGACAGAAATCTGGGAAGTGGTTGTCTTTGGTGGGCTGCAGTAACTGGTAGGGAAGATGAGGAGGCTTTCTGAGCTGACTTCATGTTATATACTTGATTAGGATGGATTATATGGGTCTATGATGTATCAAATTCTTATTCATTTAAGATCAGTATAATTCACTATATATATAAATTTTTACCTCAGTAAAAGTGAAACCTGAAAAACAAGTGTATTTCATACCTTTTCAAAATTGAACCCATGTGGACAGTTGCTTAGAAGACTGTGGGGACTGAGGGAGAGTTGAAGGAATAGGCCAAATTTTTAGACATTTCAATTTAAAATGTGACTTCCGAAATTAAAAAAAAAGAGGGCCTGGAGGCTTAAATGAAGATCTTCTATGACAATCATAAACCAAATCCCTTCCTTTTTGGAACCCGAGTTTTTCCAGTTGTCAGACTAGCCTTCCCTAAGGTGTACCATGAGGAAGAGGGATGAGTTAATACCCAGCACATGCCCCGTCTCCAGAATCAGCAGTGCTAGTGAAGGTCTGCGGTTAATTGTCCAGCCTGCCCCCTAGAGCGTCTACCACAAGGTTAAAAGCCCTGCATTTGAGTATATCACGTCCTCTCGAAATTACTTATAATTCTTTTTTTTTTTTTTAAGATTTTATTTATTTATTTGACAGAGAGAGAGATCACAGGTAGGCAGAGAGGCAGGCAGAGAGAGAGGAGGGTAAGCAGGCTCCCTGCTGAGCAGAGAGCCCGATGTGGGGTTCGATCCCAGGACCGTGGGATCATGACCTGAGCTGAAGGCAGAGGCTCAACCCACTGAGCCACCCAGGCACCCCACTTATAATTCTTTTAAAGATAAAATTGTCAAGGTTTTCAAAGTTCTGTGGAGTAAAAAACATGTCTATGAAATTGCTCTTATCTACTAAGAAGTGATGGTTTTTACATACTTAAAGTTATTAGGGACTGCTTTTCTAGAGATTTTTTTGAATTGTTATTTTGGGAACGATTTCCGTATAGTCATGCTTGTGATTCTTTAACAGAGTGTTATTTTCAAATATTAAATTGATGAATAACCTGTTTATCAAGCCAAATATAGCCACATTTTAAGAATTCTTTCCCCTTTATCTTGTGCACATTTCTGTTTTCTGTAATGTGCTTTTCTGATTTTACCCTGCAGTAAATCTGTTGACTCGTTTGTAGAACTCTTTATCTAAAGCCATTTTTAGAGTAACATCACAAGTTTTTTTTTCTCCCTCTGTAATTTAACTTCATTGTATACACTTTGATACCTAAAATAGTCTTTTTTTCTCTATTCTTTTCATTTTTCTTTTCTGCTAGCTCCTCAGATCTTTATCGGCATACTCAGAGACAAGTTTGCTTGTCATTCCTATTTTTTTTTTCTTAAGCATAGAGACTCCTTTATACTATAACTTCAGAATAGTTTTTTCTTAGTAACCTGTTACTAAAAGTGCTCCATGATATGCTTTCTTTTCCCTGTCGTAGTTGGAATCACTAATTTTCTCTATGTGCGAGTGTGGGCTTCTTCATGTCCTAAGTCAATAAGGAAACCTTGGTCCTCAAGGAGTATTTATTATGCATGTATCAGGCACTGTTTTAGGCATTTGGGGTACTGTGTAAAGAACATGTTTCCCCTGCACAGAGATTATATTCTTTTTTATCCTTCTAAGATTTTATTTATTTATTTGTGAGAGAGAGAGTGAGAGCGTGTACGAGTGAGTACAGGCCATGAGAGCAGCAGCAGAGGGAGAAGCGGGCTCCCCGCCGAGCAAGAAGCCTGATGTGGGACTCGATCCCAAGGCCCTCGAAGGTGGACATTTAACCAACTGAGCCACCAAGGTGTCCCAGAGAGGTGCTATTTTTAATTGGGTTGTAAGGAAGTCTCTCTGATGAGGTAGTGTATGAGCAGAGATTTGAACAAAGTAAGGGAATGGGCCAAGGGCACTTCTGAGAGAAAAGGCATTGCCGAAGGAGGGAGCTTGAGTATGTTTGCCTGCCCTTCGGGCTCTTAGGACCCCTGCACCCGCACCCCAATCCCCGACTGCTGCATGGACTATAGTGAACGGAACCAGTAAGCTACCAGTGTGGAACCCCTGACCCCTAGTATCCTGATTAGATTCCCCTAATGTTGGTTCCAGGGTTTTCATACCCTCCTGTTCACCCTGTTGGTGAGAGAGGGATTCCCACCGTATGATTCCGGGAATGCCTCAACACACATCACCGCACAGACGAACTAGGCCGCAGCTTATTCATTACATGAACTCCCACCCGAGAGGAAGAGGACAGACACCGCGTGCCATGTGGGGGTTGCGCTGAGGAGTAGAGTGAACAACCGGGGCAGTGGGAGGTGGGCTTCGGAGTATCAAGAGAGTGGGGCTCCCACGGAAGAGTGTGGTTGCCTTGTTTTCATCACTTGCAGGGCTGGCAGTACTGAGCTTCAGGTCTTACACCACGGCCTGAGCAGAATTTGTTTCCTGGAAGTACTCTGATCTCAGCGGCATCACGAGAGTTCTCAGAGAAGATCTGATCCCTTGATTAAGATAGGAACTTATATTTCTGAAAATAATGAATAATGACTTAAAGAAACAATGTTTTAAGTGAACATGGAAGATGGTAATCCAGTTTTTTTGTTTTTTGTTTTAAGAACCATAATTCCTTAGCAAGGAACTTTTGTTTGTTTAAAAACAAATTTAAGGATATGACAGTATAAATTCTAGGAAGTCACTAGGAAGTCTAGTGAAATACAGCATCTCTGCTAGCTACGTGAGTTATTCTGAGAATACTGTTTTTTTACCACATCTTGTTAGGAACAGGATACTCCAAGACCCAATTTGTTATTTTAACAGAGAAAGCCAACTTCTTTTTTTATCTTAATAAATATTCGATATTAATGGATTTATAAGCTCACCCTTTTTAATCTTAAGAATAAAAAATGAGCCAGTTATATCAAAAAGACAAAATAACAAGTGTTGGCAAGGATGTAGAAAAGAGGGAACACTCATACCCTGTTGTAAGAATGTAAATTGGTGCAGTCACTATGGAAAACAGTAAGGAGGTTTCTCAAAAAACTGAAAATAGAAATACTGTGCGATCCAGCAATTCCACTGGTATTTATCCAAAGAAAATGAAAATATCAATTTGTAGAGATCTATGCATCCCTGTTTATTGTAGCATCATTTAGAATAGCCAAGATATGGAAGTGTGTGTGTCAATAGGTGATTGGGTAAAGAAGATGCAGTGTATGTATATGGTAGAATATTACTTGCCCATAAAAAGTGAACCATTGCCATTTGTGACAACCTGGGTAGATCTGGAGGGTTTTATGATAAGTGAAATAAGTCAGGCAGAGAAAGACAAATACCATATGATTCCACTTTTATGTGGAATCTAAAAAACAAATGAATAAAACCCAGAAACTTATAAAATTGAAGAGACTCATAGATAGAGGAAACTGTTGGTTACGAGAGTGGGGAGGGGTGGAGGTGGGGCAGGCAAATAGGTGAAGAGGATTGAGGCTACAAACTTAGTGACAAGTCATGAGATGTAAAGCACCAGGTAGAGAGTCACTATGGTCACTTTGTGTGGTGACAGTTGATGACTTACTGTGGAGATCATTTCATAATATGTAACAGTGTTGATATGATGTATATGTGAAACTAATAGGATATTGTATGTCAGTTATAGTTCAATTAAAAAGAAGAACAAACTGAACCAGCTTTGGCAACATTTTAATATTTCATTGCATATTTTTAGACTATTTGTAGTATACTGTCCCAACACAAGTAAACTTTCCTTTCTACAAACCTGTAGCTTTCAGTATTCCTTGAATATTGGGTTTTAGCCTTCTTAATCCTCTCCCACATGCTGGAACAACCCAGATACTTGACCTCAAGTACAAAACTAATCTTTTCCCATTAATAAGCAAAACACATCCCATTACATTGCCTACCTGGTTACACTTCTGTGCCATGATTGTTTTTAAGTGTAGTCTCAATCCCCTTTTTGATAATTTTTAAAAAAGATTTTATTTATTTATTTGACAAAGAGAAAGCACAAGCAGGGGAGCAGCAGGCAGGGGGAGAGAGAAAAGCAGAATCCCGCTGATCAAAGAACCTGACATGGGGCTTGATCCCAGGACCCTGGGACCATGACCTGAGCCAAAGGCAGACTCTTAACCAACTGAGCCACCCAGACACCACCCCATTATTTACAATTTAACCAAAGTAACTAACCTCTGTTTCACAGAGTCAGATAACTTGAGGGATTATTGTCGTTATAAGTGTTTTAACAAACCGTCAATGCTCACAGGCAAACATAGCACACATATCCTTTCTCTGCCTCCTTAGACTAGCAAAAATAGTCACCACACAACATATAAAAGTTCACATTCTATATATTTTAAAACTACACATCATTACCAATGTTTCAGTATTTTATTTTATTTAGAAATTATTCAAGGATACAAAGATTATCCATTCGTTAATTCAATATGATACTAGTCCAGTGTCCTAAAGTTAACTTTTGGAAATTATGTTTAATCTAACATACCACAGAATATATTACCATTGATATAGAAAAACTTGTCAGGAATATAATTCATTTACATTTTCCTTAATCTTTAACATCATATGGAAGTAATATTAGCTTGATATCAGTAGACCTGTTTAAGAAGTTCCAATGTAATTAGTGTCTTCATTAGGAAACCAACCCAAATTTTACTTAAGAAAATAAAACATTTGCTTATATCACATTCTACAATGATTAGATCCACACAAAGTTGTTTTTACACCAAAATTATCACCAGTCTGATTTGTTCACTTTGATTACTTAAATTTGGATTTTTTATATAGATGCCTCTGACCTATCAGTACGTGAGAAGGATTTTTTTCTTAGATGGTCACCACATTGAACATAATACAGTACTCCTTTAATCAAAAACAGAAATGTTGACATTTTATACATTTTAAAGCATTAGGAAAACAATCCTGCATTGGTGCATTTTTGCAGTCTCAGTGCAAAAGTCCTGCAGAAAAAGTGAGACATATTAATCACAAGAAATGAAGGCAGTCCACCCGCAGGAACCACAGCAAGAGGCCTGGAACAACTTACAGTGTAATTCAGAATCAGCTGGAGTCTTCTTAAAACATTGATTCGATTCTTGGGCTTAACTCCCAAGGTGTCTGTCAGTTGGTTAGGATTCTGGAATGAGAACTAGCATTTCTAGTGAGTCCCCAGGAAACACTAAGGGTGAAGGTCCACGGATGAAACTCTTGGGTTTTCTAGGAAATAAGAGGTTGCCTTCCTCCCATAGGGCTGTAGACCTGTAGACTTTAAGGGGTAGAGGCTTGGTCTCTAACTGACATCCCTGAGTGTCTCTCTAATGATCAAAGCAGACAAATGAATAAAGAACAATAAGGCTACCATATTGAACATACTGTACATTCACTTCTTTTTCTCCTGAGGATTCTTAGGTTTTATATTCCTTCATATTATATATGAATGTAATATAAAGAAACCTTATGTTTATGTAATATGTGTATTTTTATTTATTTTTCCATTATATCACATTTTTGTAAGTCATATTAGTATCTGCAAACCAATAAAAAGAGCTCTTTTATTTTAAGAAAATTATATATAATTTGTTAAGACCATTTTCTGGGTAGAAAAGTGTTTCAAAATCACAAAAGGAGGGGTTTGTATTGTCAAGTACAAACACAGAGAGCTTGTGGCTTCAGGTCTACAGGTTCAGGTCCAGGTTAAAGGAGGCACAGAGCACACACATTCACTGATCTAGGTCTCCAAAGGGCTTTTCTTCTTTCTAATAGAAGCCAGACATTCTTCTGCAAACGGAAAGACTAATACACCAGATTGTTTTTTGCCATATCATTCCGAAAGGCAAGAGGTCACCATCATCCTGTAATAGGGCATAACATTTGGCTGTGTACAGACCAAAATCAAAACCAAACATAGCCAAGAACCAGAAACAAAAGTAAAAATAACAAAGTACAAAGTCAGGAAAACAGAAACAGAGAAAAACAAACTCTGAAGATAAAGTCCTGTAGCCACTTGCCGTTCACTATGGGAGCCAAAAAAGAGTGCCTGGGAGGTACATTTTTTAATTAGTTCAGGAAGATGTATCTACTTGAACAACTTGTTACTCCAGAATTGCCAACGTTTTAATTTTCAAAAGAGTTAAAAACAAAGATTCTCAATAAAATGCAGTGAGTAACAGCTTCCTGGTGGTAAGGCCGGCTATGCTATTTTTGACAGTATTGATTACAGGGACACAGACTCAAATATTCCAAGGGGCCAGGTAAACAATATAAATAAGGAACACAAGCATTTACATTATCTAGAAAGCGATGGGCATGTAACAAACACACTCGAGGGCACATACTTTGTCTAAAGGTGGCAACCGTTGAAAATGTTCACAAACTGTCGCCTTGTGGGAATTCTTGCTTATCCACGTCTTTTATATTTTTTTTGACAGAAGCTATTAACGTGGATTTCAATGTGAATCTTCCCATTTTAAAGTGTTGGTAACTAATTCAGTTAAAAAGCAAAAAACTCTGTATGAGCCAAACAAAATTTGTTTTCAGGCCAAAAATGGCCCAAGGGCCATCACTTTGCAACCTCTGCAGTAGATGCTACTTATGTAACATTATAGCAAAAGAAGAGTTTAACCAAAAGTTGTATTTTTGTTGGAAAGAAGATTTTAAAAGATTTCTTTTTAAATTGTATACTTTCAGTTTTTTTTATAAGAGTGACAAAACAGTATGCCCACCGCATATTTAACATGTACTTCCATTTTAAGTTCCATTTTTTGGTCCATTAAAAATACAGTTATTCACTTTCTGGAGATCTGTGTCACAACAATGAATATTGTTACTACTGAACTATACATTTAAACATAGTTAAGATGGAAAATTTTGTGTTTTTTTTTAAAGATTTTATGTATTTATTTGACAGAGAGATCACAAGTAGGCAGAGAGGCAGGCAGAGAGAGAAGGGGAAGCAGGCTTCCTGCTGAGCAGAGAGCCTGATGCGGGGCTCGATCCCAGGACCCTGAGATCATGACCTGTGTCAAATGCAGAGGCTTTAACCCACTGAGCCACGCAGTTGCCCCATAAAATTATGGTTTTTATCATATATTGCCACACACATGTATTATTGAATGTTTAGTGAATTATATTAATAATGATAATTTTTAAATTATAATATATATTATAATATAATATATAGTCTATAATAATATATATTATAATAATTAATAAATAATAAATTAATTCATTTTAAACTGTCTTTGTAGGGCAGTATTGAATGTAACGGTGTGGGATGGGGGGAAGCCTGGAGACAAGGAGATACTTAGAGCGCTATAGCGGCCTTGTTGAACGATCTCATGAGAGCTTGTTCAGGGAACTAAATTTACTAATGGGAGTGGTGATCAATTTGAGAGACATTTCCGGAGCTGATCTGGGAGAATTAGATGAAAAACTGAATATGGGGCTTGAGGAGATAATAAAAAGATGAAGGTTTTGGGGCTCCTGGGTGGCTCAGTGGGTTAAAGCCTCTGCCTTCGGCTCAGGTCATGATCTCAGGGTCCTGGGATCGAGCCCCGCATCGGGCTCTCTGCTCAGCAGGAAGCCTGCTTCCTCCTCTCTCTCTCTCTCTCTGCCTGCCTCTCTGCCTGCTTGTGATCTGTCAAATAAATAAATAAAATCTTAAAAAAAAAAAAAAGATGAAGGTTTCTGTCTTAGTAACAGATTATACCAATAATTAAGATTAAGAAAAACAGATTCAAGGGAAGTTAGTTCCGTTTTAGACAAGCCATGGTATTTCAGGACTTGAAGGAAATCGAGAGGTCACCAAGTGCAACCACCTCATTTTATAGATGTGAAAGTCAAGGCCCCAAGAGATGAGGTGATACCTTTGATGTCGCAGTTTAAATCAGAAGCAGGACTTTACATGTTCTAGACTCAAAGTTCCCCTTTCCTCCACACACACGGTGTCTGTTCTGACACAGCTTCCTCCGGTTCCGGGTGAGCATGTGCTGGTGTCCTCCCCAGGCCGTGTGTGAGTGAGGGGGCCTGCACAGCTCCTCGGGGGACCAGGCCCCACGCCCTGCCTCTTGCTCTCTGAACTGCAGTTGGGCCCCTTCTCCTCTTCATAGGCTTCCTTCAGCTTGAGCTGCTTGGAGGACCTGTGAATGGAAGTGGTTTGTAGACCTCGGCAGTCTCCTGCCTGCAGGTCCGTGTAATCCTGTCCGAGTCATAGGAGTTCAGAGGCAAAGCTGGGGCTGCAGATGGAGATTTGTGAGGCAAGGACCATTTCCTGACACACTGTAAGGAATTATGGATGTATAAGAATATAATAGCTGAAGGGTTTTAACTTTATCTTACTAGAGGACCTCAAGCCCGGCTATATGTAGGAATCAGTAAGTCCCTGGGGGAGGACTGAAGCGTGTGTGTGCGTGTGTATGCAATATGTATATTTTAAGATTTTATTGATTTATTAGAGAGCACAAGCAGGAGGAGCTGCAGGCAAGCCGCGGGAGGAGAGCTCGATGTGGGCCTTGAACCCAGGACCCTGAGATCATGACCTGAGCCAAAGGCAGAGGCTTAACTGAACCACCCAGGCACCCCCGAAGTATATTTTTTTTAAAGTTCCAGAGGTTTCATATGCACAGCTAAGAATGCTATAAGCAATGAAAAGTTATAGAAGGATTTGAAGCAAGAAAGTGAGATAATCAAATGTCTGTTTTAAAAAGGTTTCTAGGGACACCTGGGTGGCTCAGTCGGTTAAGCATCTGCATTTGGCTCAGGTTCTGATTCCAGGGTCTTGGGATTGTGTCCTGTGTTGGGCTCCTTGCTCAGTGGGGAGCCTGCTTCTCCCTCTGCCTGTCGCTGCCCCTGCTTGTGCTTCCTTGCTGTCTCTCAGTCTGTCCCTCTGACAAATAAATAAAATATTTAAAAATAAAAATAAAGAGGAGGGCTCCAGAGTGGCTCAGTCAGTTGGGCATCAGACTCTTGATCTCAACTCAGGTCCTGATCTCAGGGTCTTGAGTTTAAGCTCCATATTGGGCTCCTCACTGGGGTGGAGACTACTTAAAAAATAAAATGAAATTTAAAAAGGTAATTCTAGCTTAAATGGGTGGTAAGAGAGACTTGCAAAAGCTCAGGCAAGAGATGATAATTTTTAATGACAATATATTTCATGAGTTAATTTTCATAATAATTCTTTATCTTACAGCACATGTTTCTGGGGGTGTGGGGTGTGTGTGTGTGTAAAAATTCACTGTCATCTCCAGAAGATGCATCTTTTGGATTTTTTGTTCTTAATACTACTCTTTTTAACTATTTCTCTAGGACAGATTCCCAGCAGCAGTTCTGTCGAGTCAAAGGAAATGAGTAGTTTTGGCTCCTGGTTATGTATTATAATGGTTATAATCAATTTACAGTGTTATTCTCCACATGGTGGGCCAAGTAGGAACTTTGGAATCATTTGTAAGATTCAAAAAAGAAAAACTATTGGGATTTTGATTAGAATAATTTTATTTTGAAATTATCAAAACAATGTTTATATCATGCTTATGCTATTTTACATGATTTCACTGAATATTTAATAACTAAGTTTATTTTTAACAGATTGATGAACTCCCAGAGGGAGCTGTGAAGCCCCCAGCAAACAAGTATCCTATCTTCTTTTTTGGCACCCATGAAACGTAAGTCAATAAAACAACTTAAAGCTTCAGCAACTCTAATTTCTACTAAATTACGATCTTATACCTGTTCTATGACATTTTATATGTTATTAAAAGGATCACAATTATATAAAATTACCAAGGTTAATAACGTATTTTTCTTTTTTTTTTTAAGCTTTTATTTATTTATTTGACAGAGATCACAAGTAAGCAGAGAGGCAGGCAGAGAGAGAGGGGGAAGCAGGCTCCCTGCTGAGCAGAGAGCCTGATGCAGGGCTGGATCCCAGGACCCTGAGATCATGACCTGAGCCGAAGGCAAAGGCTTAACTCACTGAGCCACCCAGGCGCCCCAATAATGTATTTTTCTTAATGTGAAGATTTTTCATTGATTTCGCTTTCGAATGTTATTTCTATGTAAATGTTGGACATCACCCAGAATCTCCTTTAGGACACTTTTAAGTCCTAAGGTATCTCCTTACCGCTCTCAGTAAATTTCTTCTATTGCTCTTGTACATTTCCTTTTAGAGAAACTTCATCCATTTATAAATTGTACAACAAAGTTATGTTTTCTCAGGCTCTTTAATTTTGTTGAACCCTGAAGCAAACATACCACCTTAATAAGGTTTTTAAATTGCATTGGTTAGAATACAGGCCAAACTGCTAAATAAAGGAACCTCAAAATACAGTGTCTTAAAGAATACAAAAAATTCTTTCTCTGAATCAGTCCAGGGATAGGCAGGTAGACGGAGGTGAGTAGACTACTACTTTGCTCTAGGGACCCAGGTTCCTTCTGTCACATTGTCCTGTCATTGCCTGGAGTGTTGCTCCTGTCTGCTTATTTATTATTTATTTATTTTTGATATTTTATTTATTTATTTGACAGACGGAGATTACAAGTAGGCAGAGAGGCAGGCAGAGAGAGAGGGGGAAGCAGGGTCCCCGCTGAGCAGAGAGCCCGACGCGGGGCTCGATCCCAGTACCCTGGGATCATGACCTGAGCCAAAGGCAGAGGCCTCAACCTACTGAGCCACCCAGGCGCCCCCTGTTTGCTTATTTAAAAGCAAACAAACGAAACAGGGCTTAGCAGCATCTGTGCATCTTACAGGTAGAGGGAAGGGGAAAAGAGAGAACATGAAGAACAGGTAACTTCTTTGTAAGGAAATGACAAGAAAGTTGCATATATCACATACACTTGCATTCAGTGCAGTGGCACAGACTGGGTCACGTGGCCACGTGTTACTGTCAGGAATTGGGAAATCGGCCACCAGCAGGGCAACTCTTAATGGGGAAATAATTGGAAGGAGTAATCCATTAATAAAAAGAAAGAAGACAGTAGATACTAGGAGACGGTTGACAGTCTTGACACAATGGAAATGTTTGTGGTCTGTCAGAGCAAGGACATAATTGAGTAGGAACTGCAGATGTGGGGGAAAGCTAAACACTGTCTCTTAACAGTCATCAGGTTCAGGGCCCTCCCTTGTGTTCATTTGAAGTAGTAGAGTCAGGCGCGAACTTCTTAGCTTGCGTCTTGCGGTCTGTGCCTTTCTGACATCTTCATTCTTACCTGGAAAGAGCTAGCGACGGGGTGCCTGGGTGGCTCATTGGTTGAGTGTCTGACTTGATTTCAGCTCGGTCATGATCTCAGGGTCATGAGATCGAGACCTGCATTGGGCTCCGTGCTCACTGTGGAGTCTGCTAGAGATTCTCTCTCTCCATCTCCCTCTGTCCCTCCCTGAACTCATGCTCCCTCTCTCTCTCTCAATAAAAATAAATAAAATCTTTTAAAAAAATTAAAACAAAAATAAAAAAGAAAGAGAGCTAGTTAGGAGACTGAAGGCCCTTAAGACATATTTATTTCTTGGCTTCATGTGAGACATAGTTTTGTTTCTTTCAGAAAGTTGGTTTTATTTTCTTTTGTTTTTATCTAAAAAACACTGTGTAGGGGCTCCTGGGTGGCATCTGCCTTCGGCTCAGGTCATGATCTCAGGGTCCTGGGATCGAGCCCCACACTGGGCTCCCTGCTCAGTGAGGACATGCTTCCCCCTCTTTCTCTGCCTGCCTCTCTGCCTACCTGTGATCTCTGTGTGTCAAATAAATAAATATAATCTTAAAAAAAAAAAAAAGACACTGCATACATACTATGCACCATTACCATAGGTTTTCTTCCATAGAGGTTGCTAGAAAGTTTAGAGATTAATGTTTTACATAAAATAAGTACAAAGGGCTTTATGACACATATTTTTCTCTTTGCTCCATTCCTGTCTCCAGTTTACATCGATACCATTACTGTGCTTTTTCTCTAGGACCTATTTCCAAACAATTGTATCGTATCCCTGGGACCAGGCAGGCTTTAATAAAAAAGATTACCACATTTCCACCATATAGGACAAATCAACCATTTACTGACATGATGTGGTCACTTTTATTTACTTAGTAAACATTTTCTAGGCATTCCTTAATGCACTGTAGAACTAGGAGCTTGCCACCTGGTGTATTGCTGGTGAATGTAATAGGATCATTCCAGTGAACAGTGTGAAGGATTTCACAGCGCTGTTTTTTACAGCATCCCTAATGGAAGCCAGTGGCATCATTCCAGGCCTCAGTTCAGTGAACGTGCTACCAAGGAGAAGTATCAAACAATCCATATGTGAGTTTTTTGCTGGTTTGATCATCCAGAGGTAGATTCTTAAATATCTAGAGGAAAATGAACTTCACAAAACCAGCTGTGAGTTCAAGTTTCAGCAGACTGTGTATTGGGTATTAGGTGCCCCGAGCCTGTGGCTGTATGCCTGGCCCATAGCCAGTGTTCAGCCTCTCTGCGGAGGCGGAGAGTGCGTGGGGTGGCTGACTCCCGTGGGCATGGTGCCTGCCAATGGTCAGTGTTTAAAATAATCACTGTGGTTTGAAATTAAATTAAAAAGACATAAAAGAAAGAGGGAAAAGTATAGGAAAGGTGAGGAACTTCACAAGAAAGCTGTGTGCTGGTCAGCCAGAGGAGCACCCCCAAGCAGACTAGAGGTTTCCTCAGAACATCGCCTTGAATTTATTCTGGTGCCCAGTCAGACAGGTCGTCGCAGCCCCCAGTCTCCGCCGTGTAACAGCCCAGCAGGTTTAGTTCGGACACTTCTCAAGGTGCGTTAGCCTGGAGGGAAACCATTCGCAGAACATGGGCCTGTGAACGCTTTTGTTTCCTGGCCCATACATTAAGACTTGTGAAGCCTGTGGAGTCACTAACCAGTTGGGAGAAAATTTGATGTGCGGAATTATCTTTCTGTAATCTAGGAGAAAACGAGGTTGTGTGTCAAAAATACGTTGTTTTAAGACAGTTCCTTCAGGGCTCTTGTTTGTGGCCACAGCTGTGATGGCTACTGGACCCATGAGCCCTGCCTCAGAAGAGCACAAGCAGGCTCTGGTTAGCAGCAGCAGCTCATGGGCCCTCTGCTGCCTCACCCACAGCTAATTCCTACACTGGGAGTCCGTTGCTGGAGGAAGGTCAAAACCGTAGTGGAATAAGGCCTGACAGACTTCTCAGAAAGTCAGACGGACATACCTAAAGTCCATTTCTTTTCTCATGTTCCATTTGTCACACAAGACTGTGACGTGACTTTGATTAAAATGTCCAGCAACCTAATAAGTTATGTCTGGATTCAGTGAGATAGAATCATGTTGACCAAGCAATTAAAATTGGTCAAGGGAGTTTTGGTGGTTGGGGTAAGAAAACTTCCCCAGATATTTTTGTCAAATTAAAGTTTTTGATCAGCTAGGTAATGCGGAAATCAGTACTAAGACCCAGTCAGAAAATGGAGTATGTGTGTGTGTGTGTGTGTGTACACATACATACATACATACACAAATATACATAGATGTATGTATAAAATATATATATATATTGGTGGGCAATATATATATATATTGGTGGGCAATATATATATATATATATATCTCAAGTTTATTGAGAGATGGCATCAAGCGATTGTACAAAGCTCCTGATGGGGGAGGGCACCCGAGAAGATGGCCCAGAAAATGGCATTGATAAAGATCGACAGTACACTGTTACCACACCTCTCAGAGCTTTGATATCTCCAGCTCAGACCTTTCCTCTGAGTTCCAGAATCACGTCTCCAGCTGCCGACTTGACCTCCTCACTTGGATGTCAAACCAGGTTTTCAAACTTAACATCTCAAACTGAGCTCTTCGCCTTCAAGTCTTGTTCTCTCAAAAGCCCTTCAATTCGGTACATGCCACTCTGGTCTCGTTTCCCAGCCTGGCACCCTGGAGACAGCCTCACCTCCTTCCTTTCTCTCACATAGCATCTCCAGCCCAGTAACAGTCACGTCGGCTCTTTCACGGGCACGAGTTCAGAATCCAGCAGCCCCTCAGCCACTGCACCCCGCACACCCTGGCCCGAGTCACTGTCATCACTCCGGGGGCCGATGGGTCCCCCTGCTTCTACCCTAGTGCCCACTTCTTCGGTCTCTTTTCAGCTCAGCAGCCAGAATGATGCTATTAAAACACAAATCGTCACGTGTCTTCACAGACCTTTCATGGTTGCTCATCTGACTCTGAGCCTCGATAGCGGCCTTCAAGGCCCCACGTACTCTGTGCCCCCAGCTGGTCCCCTCTCGGCCCTCCTCTCACTCTAGCCACGCCGGCCTCTTCATTTCCTCAGCACAGTCGGCATTCCCACCTCGGGGCCTGTCGTACTCACTCTTCCTTAAATGTGCCCCTGTACCCGGAACACTGCCCGGCCTGCTTCCTCACCTCCCGGGCCAGGGAGGCCTTCTGCGATCCGTGTCTCTGAAGCAACCACATGGCACCCCCAGCCTGACCATCCCCCTTCTCTGCATTCTTTATGTTGGCACATGGTACTGTGCTTTCTGCTCCCTGTGTCTGTCCAAACCCTGCTCGCCCTCCTAGCACGTGTGCCCTCTGAGCGCAGAGGTGCTCATCCGCTTGTCCCTGCAGAATCCACGGCACGGCAGCAGGGCCTGACCCTTCATGGGTGTTCAGTCCGTCCGGTCTGTCGGACGGAAGGGTCTCGGAATCTCAGTTTGAAATGTAAGCTTCTTGGGTGTCCCGCCAGGATGTGGGCCTCTCCCGTCTCATTCACCAGCTTGATATGTTGCCAGTGATACTGCAGACTCTGGTCTGAATGCTCAGATCTCTTAGCTGGCCCCAGGATTTGTCCGAACTCATTTTCTTTTTCTGGTTATGATTAAATTAGGATAAAGCTTAAGGGGCACCTGGGTGGCTCAGTGGGTTAAAACCTTTGCTTTTCAGCTTGGGTCATGACCCCAGGATCCTGGGATCGAGCCCCCCATCTGGCTCTTTGCTCAGCAGGGAGCCTGCTTCCTCCATTCTCTGCCTGCCTCTCTGCCTGTCAAATAAGTTAATTTTTTTAAAAAAGGCTTAAATTGCATAACATTCTATGTTTGCTACATCTGACTTTTTTGTTTGTGCCTCATTAATCACTGAAATGATTTTTTAATTTATTGATATAATAGTGAATAAATATACTAATGTGATTATATAGAGCTAAAGTCACTTTTTAAAACCAGTGTTTGTATTTTTACTGTAAATCTCATAAAACCCTTACCTATGGAAGATTAACATGAATAAGTCTTAGTTTAAGGTGATGACATAAGTGGTCAGCATTAGACATCTTTAAAATTACGTGTGTAACTGAAAGTCTTAAAACAAAAAATAAATTGCTAATTTAAAAGTAAAATCCAAGTTACATGGTCTAGAATTGCTGGTCTATATAGCCGGCCATTTTTTTCTGCCTAGAAGTATATTTATAAACTTTTTAAGATTGTATTTATTAGAGAGCGAGCAAGAGTACGAGCCAGGGGCGGGGGGTGCCACAGAGAGAGAGAGAGAGAGAGATTGAGGAGGAAGCAGACTCCCTGCTGAGTGTAAGAGCCCAATATGGGGCTCGATCCCAGGACTCTGAGATCATGACCTGAGCTGAAGTCAGACACTTAACCAACTGAGCCACTCAGGCACCTTATATATTTATATATGTAAATGTAAACTGTTTTATGATATGTACCCAACTCAGAGGGTTTATACTTTTAATTTGTTTACTGAAATATACTGTGACACCTTAGTTGATATTGATATTAAAAATAGCTTGTATTTGAAGGTCAAAGTATCAATGTTATTTCTAATCTATCTCTACAGTGCATTTTTAGGTCCGAAAGACCTTTTTCCATATAAGGAATACAAAGACAAGTTTGGAAAGTCAAACAAGCGGAAAGGATTTAATGAAGGATTGTGGGAAATAGAGAATAACCCAGGAGTGAAGTTTACTGGGTACCAGGTAATGATTTGCTTCATTGTTAGATCTCATTTCTTTGGTTTTTAACTCTCTTTGGGGTCTTTCTTACATGTCCTTTGTACTGGTAGTTACCCTCCGTCTATTTGAAATCAGAATTCTTTTTAGCTCCAGTAACGATTTGGATTAAATATAATTCTGTTACCCAAGAGGGTTCAAGTCAAGTGGTCATGGAAAAATTGAAATTGACAGTCCTTTATTTTGAAAATCTTAAAAGTAAGCTGAACCTTTTCAGGTTAAAATAGAATGATTCTTTTCACAGTCAGTATTCTTTACTATTTTTTTCAAAAATGTAATTAGCCAATATCTTGCTATTTCTTAGGCAATTCAGCAGCAGAGCTCCTCAGAAACTGAGGGAGAAGGCGGGAACACTGCAGATGCGAGCAGTGAGGAGGAAGGCGATCGAGTAGAAGAAGATGGAAAAGGCAAAAGAAAGAATGAAAAAGCAGGCTCAAAACGGAAAAAGTCCTACACTTCAAAGGTGACTGAAAACCTTTTCCATTGTTATTAATGTTATATGCATGTTCTTTAAGGTTTTAGATAATTCTTAATTCATTCCTTGGGTGCAGGGAAGTATCCTAGCTCTGTGGACCTCTGCTTCCAGAGACAGTAAGATAGCCAAGGGGGATAGGACAGGTAACCTTAGACGTGAGGGCATCTTCAGGGCTGATCTGGCACTGAAAATACCGCTTCTCAGAGAAGGACTGTTAGTAATGTGTGTTTTAGTTAGTAATGTGTGCATCAAGTGTACAAGAGTAGGTGTGCCTCCTATAGGAACCTCCAGATGAACTTGGAAGAATTTAGGAATATAGGAGACCCGGTACCATTCACAACAAGTCTATGCAAAGAGAATGATTTACTCCTAACCTGTCTTTCTGCTTTAAAGACTGTGGAAATAATAACTATAAATTATGAGGGGGTCTGAAGGCAGTGAGTGTGAAGAGCATGTAGTTCAGATAGAGTGGCCAGGCTTTTCTGAAGAGGCAAAGTTCATGCCAACGCCTGAAGAAAGAGCAGAGGAGGAGGGATGGATGGGGCAGAGCAGCTAAAATCTGAGGCAGAAAGTGTCTGATGTGTCCTGAATTGAAGGAGGATGAGCATCGTTGGAACATCGTGACCAAGAGGGAGAGAGGCAGGCAGAGGCTCAGTGATTGAGCCTTTGAAAGAATTTGGATTTTTTCCCAATGTAATGATAGTTTATTGAAGGCTTTAAACAGAGGAGTGACATGATCTTAGGTATACACACTGAAAGTCTAGGTTTTTCATATAGTAATTTAGACACGCAGTTGAACAAACTATGAGATTGTAAAAATTGTTCACCTTTAGAAACTGAAAGCAAGATAAATACATCTTTGAAGACCAGAGATTGGTACAGGTTTCACTATAATTGTTCTTTCACATGACTGACTACTTGGATAAATTATTTCCCTTTAGATTCTGGTATTTAGTGGCTGGCCAGACTTAGGCAGCTCCTTAAAAACCAAGTACCAGGAGCTGATTGGATTATCAGCATTTTATTTTACCATCTATAAAGTCCCCCCAGCTAGCATACAGGTGGAATTGTGTGATCACATATTACTTCCTGCGTACCTAATGAGAAACATGGTATCTGCCTTGAATGGGGATAAAGTTTGCAGATCACAACAAAATAATTAGAATTTTCCTTGTCAGACTGTTATCTTTCATCGCCTTTTTTAAAGATGGTTTTGTTTTGTTTGTTTGTTTGTTTGTTTTTTAGTGTTTTGGATTTCACTTAAATACCCAATTCAGTTGATATTTTTATTTTTATTTTTTTAAAGATTTTATTTATCTATTTGACAGAGAGAGAGATCACAAGTAGGCAGAGAGAGGGGGGAAGCAGGTTCCCCGCTGAGCAGAGAGCCTGACGCGGGGCTCGATCCCAGGACCCCGGGCTCATGACCCGAGCCGAAGGCAGCGGCCCAATCCACTGAGCCACCCAGGCGCCCCCAGTTGATATTTTTAATTTATGATTGCCTGCTGAGCTGTGTGATGTGTTGTACCCTTCTAAATTACGTAAGCTACCTGAGGTATCTGAGGCATTTGTTAGTGTGGATATGCGGCTTTTCGGTGTCATTATTTCCTCATTCGTTGTGAAGACCAGAAGTCATGGGGCTCAGACCTGATGTGGATATATAATTTTAAAGCAGTGAAGGGGTAAAGACATACTTTACTTACTAAGGTTTACCTATTTTAAATTAAGGAATCATCTTTTCTTTTTCTTCCAAAGATCACAAATTCCATGATCACTCAAGAACCATGATTTTTAAATTTGATTTTTTACCATTTTATTTATTGTCGAGATAAATTACGCACAAACACAAAAATTTTGGAAGCACATAAATGATTTTTAATTTTTAGTATTGACTGAGAAACTTAGCACAGTGGTTCTCAAAATTGCACACGCATCAGAATTACCTGGAGGGCTTATTAAAAATACACATTACTAAGCCACTGCCTAAATTTCTGTTTGAGTAGGTCTTGGGTATGCGGGTCTGAGAATTAAATTTTCAGTTAAGGCTGATGCTGCTGATCTGGGAACCACATGTAGAGAAGCACTTTCCTGACATAATCTCCTTTCCCCTTGGCTTCCCGAATGTTTCCTTTTTGTTGAGTATGGTTATCTTTTTTTATACCTTCTTCTTAAGGTTGAGTATCTTCCTTTGCCACTGAAAACCAGTGGTTCACAAACTTTTAACTGCATCTCAGTCACCAAGCAGATTTGAAGGAAGTTATGTGTCTGTCTCTTTGGTAGTAAGTAGATGAATGATTCCTATCTGAGCCATGACAGGTGCTGGTCAGAATATTTTACACACACATTATTTACTGTATAAAGTAGGGCAGGTCAGAGAGCCTCACAACATTGGTGATGATGCTAACCCACTAGTCATCTTAATTAAAGAAACAAAGGTGGCAAGAGTTGGACCCCCAACCAATTCAAGACTATAGTGCTGAAACATTTGGAGGGTCCTTCCCCGGAATTACAAGAATTGCCGTGATCTGAGTTTGCTGACAGCTTTGCAGCGTTACCAAGTCTAGCTGGGCAGCCAGATTTCTTCGAGTACTGAATGTGACCCTTGAGCAGAACTTCTGTACAGCCCTAATTCTGGTCCGTGTGCCGAATGATAGCACTTACAGATCCACGGTGGGGTTGCTTGTTAGGATCGTTGGTAAGCATTGTGAACTTTAGGGAGTTGTGTGTTACTACCTCGAAGAACTGTAGGCCAGAAACCATTACTTGAGAATTACTACCTAAAGCAGTTACTACGTTTCAGTAACTATACTGTATTTACTAGGGAAACAAAAAGTG
Organism: Mustela nigripes; assembly: GCF_022355385.1. NCBI lineage: Eukaryota > Metazoa > Chordata > Mammalia > Carnivora > Mustelidae > Mustela > Mustela nigripes. Next base: position 3,692,790 of record NC_081569.1, read on the forward strand.
GTTTGCTTTCTGTATTGTCAGACTTGATCTTAGCTTTACCTGTAGACACTCCACATTTGGATTATTAAATCTCTGCTTTTCCTTCCTGTGAAAAGTAAAGATGACCTCATTTTAAACTGACATTTGGGCTTAGTTGGTGGTTTCAGTTAAGTAAAATAGAAGCAGTGTAATTACATGCTCCATCATGTAGCTAGAAGATATTTTCTCTTTGGAAGTTGGGTTTAAAATATTGATTGTCTGAGGAAACTCCAATTTGCTAATTATTTCTGGAAGACTGAAAGTGACATGGCTAAATCAGTTTTGCCTCAGCTCTTATTTGCTGTGTGCTTAAAGATTCTTAAAATTCTGGAGAGGACATGTTAGTGAGATGGTAAAAAAAAAAAAAAGTAAAAACTTTCTTAAAGTTGCACAGCAGGGCCGGCTTTTGATCATTTTAATGCATTCTGCAAAACAGCTCTGGCTGTAAACTAGAACTGTATTTTCATCTTCCTTAGAGTTCATCTTGATTTCAAAGGCAAGGTGATAAGAGAAAAGGGCTGGTTCCCTCAGGCTCTTCAATAATCATCCGTAATTTAAAAAGATTAAAGTTAGTTTCTATCACATGGTGATATAAATGTTTTCTGCTCTTTTTTTTTTTTTTTTTTTTAAAGATTTTATTTATTTATTTGACAGAGAGAAATCACAAGTAGATGGAGAGGCAGGCAGAGAGAGAGAGAGGGAAGCAGGCCCCTGCTGAGCAGAGAGCCCGATGTGGGACTCGATCCCAGAACCCTGAGATCATGACCTGAGCCGAAGGCAGCGGCTTAACCCACTGAGCCACCCAGGCGCCCCCAATGTTTTCTGCTCTTAACCAGGCAGCTTCAACAGGTGTCCTAACATGAATATTCATCTATTGTCTTAGCTAGTTCAGCTCACTCTCCTGAGACCTGAGTTTCTGCTGTGAAATTGTGAAATTCGGGGAAGCCTTCTAGCCCAGGAGCCCCCAAAGGTGGCGCCGGGCTGTCCATCTGGCCGTCATTCATCCTTTGGCAGTGCCCCAGGGACATGAATCTTTCTTTTCTGCTTTTACCATTGCACTGCTGGAAAGAACGAACAGGTCATCGAGTGCACCTGTACCTCCTTTTCCAGCTGGTTACACTGAGGCCCAGTGAGGTGACACAGTGTGTCCCAGGTCACCTGGCCCAGCCTCGGCACACCGCACTGTGGTGCTGGTATGTCTTGTAGCGAGTTCCCTGATTGGATGTAAGTCAGCCACTTCTGTGTTTCTTACCTACACTTGTGCATTGGAGTTGTGCTTTTGACTATAATTTTTAACTTGTCCAAACGTTTAGAAATCCTCTAAACAGTCCCGGAAATCTCCAGGAGATGAAGATGACAAGGACTGCAAAGAAGAGGAAAACAAAAGCAGCTCTGAGGGCGGAGACGCCGGCAATGACACAAGGAACACGACTTCAGACTTGCAGAAAACCAGTGAAGGGGTAAGGGCGGCGCGTGGTCTCGCGCTTCTTCTCACCTAGAAGACCGGCTGCTTCGGAGCCGCCGCCGGCAAGCCCTGTCCCCATAAATGAGTGGACGCAGGGGGCCGGCAGCCTCTGGGGGTCCCACACTGCTCTTGGGTACATAATGATTCAGAGCACAAGAGGGCGGAGGTCTACGCCTGCCTTACAGGTTGGACCCTAGGAACAGGTCTATTCTTTTTTAAACTAACTGCCACAACTTGATAGTCTTTTAAAAAGGAAGGTGGGAAATATTGAAATCATGAAATGCCACCTTAAAATTGTATAATTGTATTTCTTTTATTATAAGACAGCACATGCACAATAGGGAATTTCATATTACACCTTCTTTCCTAGGAGTTTGTACTCTAATGTCCCCAGTGGGCCTTTAAATGTTTAAGTATTCCAATAACACGTGAAGACTGGTACTTGAAGTATGGAAGGGGAAGACTTGTCCACTTTAAATTTTGTTAACTCTGTCTTAAGGTGGCGTACAATAGCGTATGACTTTGAGGTACACAACAGTGAGCCCACACTGACTGACGGTACTAAATGCTCACTGTGATAGTCTGGCTCCCATCTGTCATCATAGCCAGTTATGCCAACATTACCGTCTCCGTTCCCCATGCTGGCCTTGCACACCTGTGACTGACTTGTTGTGTGATGGAAGTCAGTACCTCTCTGTCGCCTTCACCTGGTTCACCATCTCACCCACTCCGCTCGCTGGTGGTAACCAAAGTCTGTCTCCTGTATCTGCGACTTGGAGTTTTGTTTTGTAGATTCCATGGACGAGTGAAATCAGATGGTATTTGTCTCTTTGTCTGACTTGTTTCGCTTAACATGGCACCCTCTAGGTCTGTCCACGTTGTCACAGATGGCGAGCTCCCATTCCTTTTACAGCTCAGTAACTGTCCATTGTACACGGACACTATCTCTTTATCCATTTCCCTGTCGCTGGACGCGTGGGCTGCTTCCGTACCGTAGCTGCTGTAGATAGTGCCGCGGCAGACAGAGCGGTGCATGGGTCTCTTGACATGGGTGTTTTCATTTTCTTCAGATAAATGCTCACGAGTGGAATTGCCAGTATTTCTCACCTTTTAAGGGCCCTCCCTGCTATTTTCCACAGTGGCCGCACCAGTTTGTAAGCACTCCCTCCAGCAGTGCGCCACGGTTTCCGTTTTTCCACATCCTTGCCAGCTCGTTACCTCTTACTTTTGGATTCCAGCCGTTCTGACAGGTCCGAAGTGATAGCTCACTGTGGTCTTGATGCGTGTTTCCCCGGATGAGAGGTGGTGGGCATTTTTTCATGTGTCTGTTGGCCATGTGGATGTCTTCGATCTTAACTTCTGTTAACCCCTATCAACTTTAAAGGGTTAGCGAAGGCACATTTTGCCCCTGGTCATTTTCTGTTAGTCTTTTCTCTGTGAAGACAAATGGGACAGTGGTAAATCATGTTGAAACAGTACTCCGCAGAATACATTGTTATTGTTGTTCTGTGAGGTTCTGGTTTCAGCTGAGTGCTGGGCGTTCTTGTCAGTACAGTTGACCTCTCAACAGCTCCCTCTTGCCGTTTTCCAGAGTCACTCCCCAGTTGTGATTCTCATTGTCGCTCATCCCTCTTAGCCACTCAGCTTTACTCTGTCCTCTGTATCGTTCTTCCCTTGACCTCTTCCCAGTAACGAGTCCTCTGTCGTTACCTTTGCGAGTAGTGCTCCTGGGACCAGTCCTGTTAACAGTCCTCAAAGGCCGGAGTACCTGACTCGTTTGATTTTCTCTTTATCGCGCCCGCCGTCTTCACCGCAGCTGGCTTCAGTGCGCATGCAGCAGAAGCCTCACAGCTCGTCTCCCTTTATGAACTCCCTTCTGTCTGCACGTCTGTGCCAGAGGAAGCGGCGATCCCCACCCGTATTGCTCAGAGTGTGGTCGGTGGGCAGGTAGCATCCGTGTCACCTGCAGGCCTGTTAGAGATGCAGAATCCCAGGCCCGACCCCAGGCTCTGCGAACCATTTTAACTAAGCCCCAGGTCACTCACATGCACTTGGAAGTCTGAGATGCATTATTCTGCGCCTGTCTGTTCCCAGGGCCCAGAGTTGCGTCTCCTCCTCCTTTCTCCAAGGCCTCACCCGGTCAGTGGTCACCTGTCACCCTGGACCTTTATCTTCTTTTCTCTCTGCCTAGAAACAGTGTTAGGCATCCCTTCCCCCACATATCCTACTCTCTCCGCTCTTCTCTTCATCTCTAAACTTCCAGATTGAGTTTCTTGCCTCCAGTGTCCGGTCCCTCACCTGCTCCTGCCTTCCCCCAGGCGCTCGTGTTGCTTCATCCCCATGGACAGAAATCGCTCTTGTAAAGGTCCATGGCGGCCCTCTTTTTGCCAGATGCAGGGTCAGGGTCGTCGTTAGTTTTTATTTTATCTGTGCAGCATTTAAAGGCACTAGCCACCTTCCCTCCTGACTTTGCCTCCAGGTCACCGGCCTCTCCTGCTCCTGCGTCAGTTCCTTCCCAGAGCGCCTTCCTTCTGTCTCTCTTGGTGTCCTGCTGTTCGGAAAGCTTCCCCTGTGTTCATCTGCTCCCCGCTCCTGGTTTCAATCATTATGTACTACCGGTGACTTCCCACCCTGTATCTCCTGCATTGTAGACCCATTTTCCTAATGGTTCATGAAACCATTTCAACTCAGATGTCTTGAAAGCACTTCAGAAAATACTTGCTGTTAGAAGCAGCAGCAGCAGACTCAGAGTAGTGATGGCTGCCATCTTACTCTGTGCCACAGACTGCCAGTGCATCGTCTCACTTGATTCTGCACAAATCCCAGGATGTATCATCTCCATTTGCACCTGGGGAAACTCAGGCTGGAGAGACTGGCCCAGGGTCACATAGCTGGTGAGAGCCTGACTGTAAAGAAGGACACTGAAATCCGTTCATTTATTCTTTCAGTTTTTGTTTAAGTTGAAGCACAGCTGACACATGTTACAGTAGTTTCTGGTGTACAGCATGGTGATTTGACAGGACTGTGCTTGCGCTGTGCTCACCACGAATGTAACCACCACCTGTCAACACACAGCACCAGTACAGTACCATCCATTGTATTCTCTCTGCTGTACCTTGTCCCATACTCATTCATTCCAGAACTAGAAGCCTGGACAAATTGGGCCCATTTTGCCCATTCCCTGGCCCTCCTCCTTGTGGCAGCCATCTGTTTGTTCTCTGTATTTATGGGTCTTCTTCTGTTTAGATCCCACAGAGAAGTGAAATCGTACGCTATTTGTCTTTTTTGTCTCACTTAATTCATTTAGCATAATCCTCACTAGGTCCACACGTGTTGTCACAAATGGCAAGATGACCTTCCTTTTATGGCTCAGTCGTCTTCCATTGATACCGCAGCTTTAGCTGTTCATCTATGGATGGACACTTAGTTTGTTCCCACAACTTGGCTTTTATAAATAATGCTGCAGTATACATAAGAGTGCATAGATCTTTTTTTTATTGTTTTTTTAAGATTTATTTATGTATTTATTTTAGAGCGAGAGTAGGGGGCTGGGGAGTGCGGAAGGAGAGAGCAAGAGAGAATCCTCAACAGACTCTCCCTGCTGCACGCGGAGCCTGGTGTGGGGGTTGATCCCAGGACACTGAGGTCATGACCTGAGCAGAAATCAAGAGTTGGCCAATTAACTGACTGAGCCACCCAGGCACCCCCATATATTTTAGTGGAATTACTGGATCATGTGGTAGTTCTACTGTTAGTTTTTTGAGTAAGCTCTGACTGTTTTCCACAAGGGCTGCACCAGTTTACATTCCCACCAGCAGTGCACGAGGGCTCCTTTTTCTCCACATTTTCGCCAACACCTATTGTTTCCTGTCTTTTTTTTTTTTTTTTTTTTTTTTTTTTTTGATAGATAGAGATCACAAGTAGACAGAGAGGAGGAAGCAGGCTCCCTGCTGAGCAGAGAGTTCAATGTGGGGCTTGATCCCAGGACCCTGGGATCAGGACCTGAGCCAAAGGCAGAAGCTTTAACCCACTGAGTCACCCAGGCACCCCTCTTGTCTTTTTGATATCACCATTCTGACCAGTCTGAGGCTATCTCCTTGTGGTTTTGATTTGCATTTCCCTGATGACTAGTGATGCTGAATATTTTTTCATGTGTCTGTTGACCATCTGGATGTCTTTGGGAAAATGTCTACTGAGGTCCTCTGCCCATTTTTTAATAGGAGTATTTGGTTTTTCTGGTTTTGAGTTGTATGAGTTCTCTCTCTATATATAGGATGTTGAGTTGTATGAGATATATATATATATATATATATCTCTAATCAGATACATCATTTGCAGGTATCTTCTCCCAATCCATAGGTTCCCTGTTACTTTGTTGATGGTTTCCTTTGCTGTACAAAAGCTTTTTATTTTGGTGAAGTGTCAATGGTTTATTTTGCTTTTGTTTCCTTTTTCTAAGGAGACACATCTAGAAAAATGTTAAGCCTCATGTTCAAGATGACTGTCTAGGCTTTCTTTTAGGGGTTTCATGGTTTCAGGTCTCAAATCTAGGTCTTTAATCCATTTTGAGTTTATTTATGTGTATAGTGTAAGAATATGCTCCACTTTCACTCTTTTGCATGGAGCTGTGCAGTTCTCCCAGCACCATTTATTGAGACTGTCTTTTCCCCCATTGTACATTCTTGCCTCCTTTGTCAGAGATCAATTGACCATGTAAGTATGGGTTGATTTTTGGTCTTTCTTTTCTGTTCCACTGATACATATATATCTTTGTGCCAGCACCATACTCTTTGATTAATGTAGCTTTGTAGTGTATCCTGAAGTCTGAGATCGTGATACCTCCAGCTTTGTTCTTCTTTCTCAAGATGGCCTTGGGTATTTGGGATCTTCTGTGGTTCAGTACAGATTTTAGTAGTTATTTGGGCCAATTCTGTGAAAAATGTTCTGGTAATGTGATAGGGAATGCATTGCATCTGTGGATTACCCTGGGTAGTATGGACATTTGAGAATATTTGTTCTTCCAGTCAATGAGGTGGAATATCTTTCTGTTGATGTCGTCTTCAATTTCTTTCATCAGTGATTTATTGTTTTCAGAGTACAGGTCTGTCAGGAACTTGGTTAAGTTTCTTCCTAGGTATTTTTTCTTTCTGGTGCAACTATACATGGGATTACTTTCTAAATTTCTCTTCTGTTACTTTGTTATTAGTATGTAGAAACAACAGATTTATGTATATTAATTTTGTCTTATAATTTTTACTGAATTCATTTATTCTGATAGTTTTTTGGTGGAGTCTTTAGGATTTTCTATCTGCTTTATCACATCATCTGCCGATTGTGACAGATTTACTTTTTCCTTACCGGTTTGGATGCCTTTTTGTTTTCTTGTTCAATTGCTGTGGCTAGGACATCGGTACTACATGAATTAAAATGGCAAGAATGGACATCCTTGTCTTATTCCCGATCTTAAAGGAACAGCTCTTAATTAGCTGTGGGTTTTTCCTATATGGCCTTTATTTATTTATTTAATTTAAGATTTTATTTATTTGTTAGAGAGACAGAGAGAGAGCGTGCAAGCACAGGCAGACAAAGTGACGGGCTAGAGGCAGAGGGAGAAGCAGGCTCCCTGCCGAGCAAGGAGCCTGATTGTGGGACTCAGTCCCAGGATGCCAGGATCATGACCTGAGCCGAAGGCAGCTGCTTAACCAACTGAGCCACCCAGGCGTCCCCTATATGACCTTTATTATGTTGATTATGTTCCCTCTAGATCCACTCTGTGCAAAGTCAGATCCTTTTATTTTTAGCTCATTTTTAATAATACATTTGTCATATACAAAAGAATATATATGTACTATAAATTTAATATGGTATTCTCATGAATACCAGTAACCCTGCCACTCAACCTAAAACAGAACAGTAACTTACATCTAATTCCATACTCTTCCTACCCAGGGATAATCACTAGTGTTGTATTATTTCCCTTCATTTTCAGAATTTTTGCTCCTATCTAATGTATCGGTATATCCTTAAATAATACATTGTTTAGTTTTGCTCATTTTTGAGCTGTTTAAACAACAGTGACGTTCACTTACTCGTGTGCTTCCAGGAGCCCCTCACACAATTGTGTGCGGAGTAGCTTGTTAACTCTCCGATGCTGTGTGACACTCAGCCTTACGAATACACCACACTTGATTCAGTCTCCTTTTGACGGTCATGTTGGTTGTTCCCGGGTTTTCACAATTCTGAACTGCACTGCTGTGAACACCCTCCTGTTCGCCTCCGCGTGCACAGAAGCTAGAGGGTCTTTACTGCACACGAGAGCTGGCTGTGCCAGGTCAGGAGCTCACGGTTGCTAACTTTAGAAGAGAAAGCCCAAGGACGTCCCTAAGTATCTGGGCCAGTTCACACTCCGGCCGTCCGCGTACAGCTTTCCTGTAACTGACGTGTCATTGTCAGACTTTAAAATTTTGCTTATAATCATGAGTGTACATTATAGTCTTAGTTTGCAATTCTTTGATGAATAATGAGGCTGAGCTTCTTTTCACTTGTTTATCTACCATCCAGGTTCCTTCTGGCATCTCCTTGATTTTGTATTTCTGCCCGTTCTATTGGACTATTTTTGGTGACTGATATGTAGGACTCCTTTACGGATTCTGGATTCTGACTAGTGTGGTTGGTCATGTGCATTTGTACATATCTTCTCCACACTTGTAGCTTGTCTGATTTTTTTTTTATGATACCTTTTAGTGAACTGACTTTCTCTCCAGTAATCAAATGTCTCAGACTTTTCCTGTTATGGTTAGCATTCTTCTGTCTTATTTAAGAAACCTGTCCCTTTCCCAAGATCGGAAAGATACTCCCCTATATTTCCTTTTAAATTTGTAAGTTTTGTTTTTAACATTTTAGTGTTTAATCCATCAGGAATTTGGGTTTATAAGATGAGGTAGGACTATTGCCTTTTTTCCCCACAGAATAACCATGGGAACCAGAATCATTTTTTAAATTGTCCCTCCTTCCCTCTCTGACCTGCAGTGTCATCTCTCACAGCCATGGGTCGCTCTCTGGGTTCTCTGTTATGTTTTTTCGGTCAGGATCATACTTTTCTTAGTTATAGTAGCTGTACAATGAGTCCTGATGCCTAGTACGGCTAGTAGACTAATCTTAAACTTCTTTTCAAATACTTAATAATCGTGGTCCGAGAGAGAGTCAAGAGGGGCTTTTTTTTTTCGATGGGAGAATTTACAGCCCATGTGCTGGTAAGAATGATTCACATGAGGAATGAATGAGCACAAAATGGTAATGTAGGAAGGAGTTGCCAAAGCAGTACTCTTCAGAAGACAAGGAGGCGTAAGATCTAGAACACATCTGGAGGGCTCCCCTGGCTCCCCCGCTGAGGTGGGAGGGAAGGCAGGTAAGTGGGTACTTAGTTAGGGTGAGAGCTTGTAAAATTTCTTATCTGATTGCTTCTGTTTTCTCAGGAAGTGAGGTCAGCATTTGAGAGTTGATACCGGGAAGCAGTGTTGGAAATTTTGAGAGAGAGAGGAAATGGGACAAAGTAGTCCCCTAGAAGATGAGAAGAGTGGATAGACTTGGGGAATGAAGTGAGGGCTTACTTGAGGTTAGTGGCCGTGACTTAAAGTGAGAACAGTCGTCAGGATGGGTGTGCGATCCTCTCCAGGCATTCCAGTGTTCAACTGTGCAACCACAGAAAGGCAGAGAATCGAGTGCAACTAGGATGGAGGGGGATGGAGGCAGAAATGGATTTTGTGCAAGGAAGGGAGCAGTTACAGTGATGGATCATTGAACCAAAATATGTTTGGAAGGAGAAAAAAAGGCATGAGGAAGGGAGTGGGTCAACAGATTTTCAGTATCAGAGAATTATTGAAGGTAGAGTCCTAGCTAAAGAGAGGAAGCCGGGGACAAGTGGTGGTGGACGAGGGCGGTGTTCCATCAGGTTGGGGAAGAACTGCGGGGGTGGTCGCCCTGCACGTGGGGCTGGTACTTGAGTGGGACGTTTCACTGGGTGAGTGCCGTTCGTGGCACAGGTCCCTTGACGCCTGCCTGTAAAATACCAGACAGCCCCCAAGTTCTTAGGACAACCAAAACTGCCTTCATAATTCCACCCCCCCCAAAACAGTGGCTTAAAACCATGTTTGCAAATACAGCTGTCCCCCCTTTATTTGCAGGAGCTCTATTGCCAGAGCCCCTGTGGATGCCTGAAACCATGGATAGTATGAACCCCATATATACTGTATTTTTACCTACACGTATGTGCCTATCATAAAGCTTAATGTGTAAGTTAGGCACAGTAAGACGGTAACAACAGTAGCTAATAAAATAGAACTACTGTAACAATATCCTGTAATAGAAGTTAAGTGAGAGCGACCTCCCTCAAAATATCTCCGTGCGGTACTCCCCCTTCTCGCTGTGGTTGATGAAGGGAAATGACAGAACGCCTGTGAGATGACAAGTGAGGGGGTGACGCAGCCCCTGTAACGGAGGCTACCGGCGACCTACTGCTGGAAGGAAAGTCCAAGGGAAGACCGTCTGCTTCCCGACCACAGCTGACCAAAGAAAGTGAAAGTGCAGATCTGTGGGGTCTCCTGTACTTCTGGGGCGTGAGCAACACTTGCCCCAGTGAGGGTCTGAGCGAGGCTGGAGGAGGAGAGAGAATCAAGGCACTGAGAGGTCGGAGTTTCGGAAATACAGTTCTACACCGAGAGCGTTCCCAGTGGTGAGGATACCGAATGACAGTGGGAGGAAGGAGTGGTCCCGGTGGTGTGGAGGGGACGGTAGGCAGGAGGGGCGGCAGTTCAGATCTGGGAGGACTGGGTGGTCGGAGGAGAGCACAGCGGAGAGGAGGAACGGCTTAGGAACCGCGGTGATGGTCAGGAAAGACACCTTCCCCGCCTCTGGGCCGTGGTACGAGAGCTGCCGCGGGAGGCCTGTGGGAGAAGCAGCAGCCGTCCTCAGGGAGAACTAGGTTTCTGTTGGAACACATGAGGGGGCAGAGTGGCTGAGAAATGCAAGTTGGGAATATGGGAGACTTGCTTGTGGCTGACTGTGATTTCCAAGGGGCCTGGCGGAAGAGATCAAGGAATGTGGGTGGGGGCAGGAGAGTTTAAGAGATGAAGTCGCAGCCTAACGTGGACACAGCTGACTGGGCGTGAGCATGTAGGAAGTGACATGCCCAGGAGCCCGTCGTTTAACTACAGTAAGCATAGGCCATAAGGAAAGGTTTGAGGGTCTCGAGGCAGATGGTATTGTGGTTATAAGTACTGGTGAGGGAAGGAGAGAAGAGATTCTTAGGAGGAACCCACAGACTTTTGGGGACCCCTTTACTTCCAGAGGCTCTGACAGCATCCTCGCTGCTCATAGTTCGAAGCATGAAGCAGACAAGGGCAGGCTCCAGAACACATGGGGCGCCCTTCTTGATCCACGGGGCTGTGACATAGTTACTAATCTTTGTGACAGGAAGACTGTGCACCGATTGGCTTGGGCCTGCTGTGGCAATGATGCCATGTAACAAATTACCTCAAGATGTAGTGGCTTAGAACAGCATTTATTATCTGGTATTCTCCATGGATCGGGAATCCGGACAGGCATAACTTGTTAAGCCTTCCATCTCTGGGTCTCCAAAGCTGCGAAGAAGGTGTTAGAGGCTCAAATCATTTTGAGGCCTAGCTGGGGCGTTGGTCCTCTTCCCGGCTCACTCAGTAGATGTTGGCAGGGTTCAGTTCCTCCCTAACTTTGGCCAGAGGTCCCCTAGGTTCCTTGACACGTGAGCTCCCCTAAGGCAGCTCCGTCATGCCAGAGAGCTTCATCCTCGAGAGAGAGTGTTAGCAAGATAGAAGCCAGTCCTCTGTAATCTCGCAACCTCATCGCAGACACTACATTCCCATCACTTTTTCCTCATCCTGTTCATTAGAAGTAACTCACGAGGTCCGGCCCACACTCAGGGGGAGAGGGCGTTACACAAGGGCATGCTGGAGACCCTGTCCGAAAGTCACCCATCCCTGAACCAACCACTGATGATTGAGACTGGGACCAGTCAGTTTCTCCCCACTCCTGGAGCAGGAGTCAGGTCCCCAAACCACAAGGCCACCATAATAGCAGGGAAGAGCAGAGGATAAAATAAATATTGGGGGACAGCTGTTGCGTTTGCTGTAACCACTAAGCAGTGTCCATGCATTTATCCTTCCGGCCCTGACCTTTTCTTTCTGCTGTAAGGGGCTATATCCTTAGTCTCCCCAGTGCCCTCAAGATCAAGTCCAGACTCCTTACTTAGGCAGATGTTGGCCTTTGTACTCAGATCCCAGGTTATCTGTGCAGCCTTTCTTCTAACCCTGTACTCGGTATCTGCTCAGCCAGTGATTCTTCAAACTTTTTGGTCTCAGCGCCCTTTTAGTTCACTTATAAGTTATTGAGGGCCCCAAAGAGCTTCTGTTACACCTGTGAGCATTTATTTAATTAGGAATAAAAACTTATTTTAAGGTATTTATTAATTTGTAAAATAATACTCAATATAAATAACATTTTTATGAAAAATACATTTTTTAGAAAGTGTTTTGAGAAGAAAGACATTGTTTTACATTTCATTATTTTTTTAAGTTTTTATTTAATTTTTTTAGCAACCTCTGTACCCAGCATGAGGCTTGAGCTCACGACCCTGAGATCAAAGAGTCACACGCTCTACTGAAAGCCAGCCAGGTGCCCCATAATGTTTTGCATTTTAAAATTTCTTTAATGTCTGTCTTAATACGAGACATCAGGGTTCTCATATCTGCTTCTGTTTTCAGTCTCTGGTTGAGTTATATGAAGAGATGTGGCCTCACATAGATATGTAGTTGGAAAGTAGAGATTTAAGTATTTTAATAGTTTCTTCAGATCATTGCGAATGTTCTTTGATATTATACCAGCTCTGTGAAAGAGATATTTTCTGAAAGGTTACTAGCCATGTGCAGTCTGAACTTTTTGTATTCTGTTAATGAAGTCAGTTGGACTGTCTGGGACTTTGAATAGCTCTTACCCATTTGGAAGATACTGGTTCCCTGAATTAGTTGGGTCTTCCAAATCTTTCATTATAAAGTATTTTTAATCATATTTTTAAATACCAGGTATATCTTGTCAGAAAAATCCTTATTGGGAAGTCTTGACTGTAGAGGACTAAGTTTTCCAGAATTCTAAGTTTCACTTAAAAGCTCAAGTTTCGTCGTTGGCAACAAGTACTTCAACTTGTCTTCCTTGAGGGAATAGGCTCATTTCAGTGACTTCTGAAAAAGCGTCCAAAAACTATGAGAAACTGTGAGAAAACTATGGTTATAGTTTACCTGTCATCATTTTGTCAAGTGACAATGGTGCTCCAGGAAAAGACCCTGTGACTTCCACCATCTCATCACTTCCGCTGTGTTCGGGGCTCCTTCAGCTCTGCGCCCACCCACAGCCTCTTCCTGTGCCTCGCGTCCGTGGGCCTCGGGGGCCTGGTTGCGTTAGTCCGCCGCCCTGGCCTGGCGCGGAGCACGGCTGCCGGCAGAGGGAACCACTTCTTGCTGCGGACTTGGAGGAGATGTCCAGGCTAGCACGTGCTCCGAGCACCATGTCCAGGATACGTACCATTGTGAATCAGCAAGACGGTTTTTGATGCGGAGATGCCAATAGAGTCGTGGTGGTATATGACAAGTTAAAAAATGGATTTGTAATTCGCTTTTTATAAGCACCCATTCGACAGTACCTTGTTGAAAGACACTGCACCCCGCTTCCCCCCCCCCCCCAAATTCCATGTCCTTGCAGTTGTGGTCACAGGTATCGCCTTTTCTTTGAGCATTAATTGTATTCCAAGGTGGCTCTGGGACCATCTGTCCCAAAAAATGTTCTTCAATACAGTTTGAGTCGTTGGTACTATGAATGTTCCACCGATGTCCACACAGATTTTATTGCCTTTCACACTGGTATTAGTGAAAAGACATTGTTAAATAAATTCCTTTGGTTAATAATTTTTCATTGCTTTAAATGGGTGTCTTCCTCCTTCACCAGAGAGGAAAACCCCCCAAGTCTGTGAGTATAATCATATCTAGTATTTTTGTGTGTTAATAATTAGGAGTCACTAGTCACTGCATTTTGCAGGTTCACAGATTTGAAATAAGATTTTGTTTTTTTTTTTTTAGTTGACTTTCTCATTCAGGTAGGAAAAGAGCAGGCTGGCTGTAAGAGAAGTGTATTTCTTTTCTTTTCTTTTTCTTTTAATTTTAAAGATTTTATTTATTTATTTGACAGACAGAGATCACAAGTAGGCAGAGAAGAGGGTGGGGAAGCAGGCTTCCTGCTGAGCAGGGAAATCCCAGGACCCTGAGATCATGACCTGAGCCAAAGGCAGAGGCTTTAACCCACTGAGCCACCCAGGTGCCCCAAGAAAAGTATTTCTGCCATCTTGAGGTTTAGTAGCTTTTCCTGTTTGAAGGTCCTGGAATTATTTATGTATGGCATAATGCACACTATAGATCTGGACTGTATATGTGAGAACATACCCACGAGCGAGTATGCATGAGCTCACACGCGAGTTCATTCACTTAGCAAAGGAAAGAATGGAAACGGGCTGTTTTAGGAGAAAATACGGGGGCCCGAAATCCCTCTTTCCTTTGTCCCTTGAGAGCATGCGGGGTAGGGGGAGTAAGGTATTTGGGTTAATGATGAAGAAAATAAAAACAGCGTCCCTATGAAGAAACGTAACCTGGTAGGATTTATGGTAGGACCCAGACTGAAACAATTCTTTTCTGAAATGGAAATATTTTGTCACACAGATGCCATCTAAATTTTAAAAGAAATCAAGACTTCCTTTCTTATCGTACATCTTGATTTTGTTAAATCTTAAATCTTGTATTTCTTCGAGCCATATGTCCCAAGTAATTAAGTTATAAATATTATACAGAGTAATTTGCATACATTCCAAATGCTTTTTAAATTTGAAGCAGCTTACCTTTCTTTCTGACACCACAGTCCTCACAAAGATGGATTATCTCAATTTCTCCAGTGACTTTATCCCAGCAATACATTGTCCTGAGCTGTACGAGTGCAAACTACTGCACTCTGTCCCTGCCAGACAGTAGACAGAGTTTATTGTTTTGTTTCCTTTTTTTTGAATGGCACACTACAGATGCCCTAGCACCTCTTTTAGCTTGCTGAGCTGACCGGTATCAAGCACAGCCTCACCAGGCTGTTCTTGCTGAGTATTGGTAATGCTGCAGTACAGATTAAAATCTCAGAAAATCCCACTTATTATACTTTATAGGTATGGAGCTTTTATTGTTAATGTCCCAAATCATCTAAAGTCTTGTTTTCTTTCTTTTTTTTTTTACAGACCTAACTACCATAATGAATGCTGCATATTAAGAAAAACCATAAGAAGGTTATACATTTGGTTGTCTAATAATCTTGGATTTGATATGAACCAACACATATTCCTTGTTGTCATTGACAGAACCCCAGTTTGTATGTACATTATTCACATTCCTCTCTGTTGTGTTTGGGGGAAAAAAAGACATTTTAGCCTTTTTTAAGGTTATTGATTTAATTTCATGTTATTTGGTTGCATGAAGTTGCCCTTAACCACTAAGGATTATCAAGATTTTTGCACAGACTTATACATGTCTAGGATCCTTTTATCAAGGCAGTTACGTTCATCATTCTCCTGCCTTTACTCCACTGTCACCAGACACTCCATTAAATATAAATTAGCACTTTTTAAAAATGACCACTCAACATAATGCTTACGGGATTTCCTCTCTGTGACAGAACCCAGGAACCAGTTCCTAAACACATAATGTTGGCATATTGAAGATGAAATTAAATTGTCCTTCAGTTTTGAGGCCATGTGTAAAGTTTAATCACATTGTAAAATATCTATTCCGCATTAGAAATAGCTAGTCGACAGCTTATACTTCTCAAAACTCATATTGTTACGTACAAAAACTCAGTTTTTATATGTGAAGTTAGTGAGTCTTTTGTGTTACTCCAAAATAAAGGCAATGATTTATTTTTTCCCCAATGCCAATACAATTTGAGCTAATCACTCAAGGTGGATAATTTACATTTTAAAGCTGGAATCAGCAGTAGCCCTATGGGAAACCAGACCAAGCATTGACTTTTAAATGAACCATTGTTTTCTTTTGGAACTAGAATTAGAATAGTTGATATTCATCCACAAACCATTATTATGTGTACATTATTGTTGCTATTGTGATAATAGAGAATTTTATTTATTTTTATGCCAGCTTATATTGTGAGAACACATTTAGTCAGTTTGGGTTTTATCAATCCTGTTATGCTTGTCCTTGGAACATCTTTCGCGTATTCGAGGTTTGTAGTTGAAAAGTTTACTGTAAAAAAAAAAATCAAAAACAAAAAAATGTATTGTTTTTACAGAATAAATTTATTGGAATGTGTACTGGGAGTAAGATTTGAGGTTGTAAACAACGAAGTTAGTGTAATTTGGCTTCATCTATGTAATGTGAGGTATTAATGTAATTCATATATTAAAGCAAAAATTGTTAACAGCAAGTTGACAGTAGAATCAAGTGCAGGTGAGGGGTTTCTTTTTCTTTTTTTTTTTCTTTTTCTTTTCTTTTTTTTTTTTGCACACTGTCTGGGTGTTACGTTTTTTGTAAACATGGAGGAGGGAGAGGAATGGCTACATGATTGCTCACACGTCTCAGACAATATTTACCAGCTCAGTGGACCCTAAATTCGCACACTTGACATTATCCATGCATTGCTTTGGACTCCCATTTCTCTTTTGTTTTCTCACTGTGGTGAAGAGCTAATAAATAACATGAGAAAAACGTGAGCTGTTCTGCAAGCCCGAGGCCACCGAGGACAGCGATGGTGCTGGTGCTGGTGCTGGTGGCAGCGCGCCCGAGTGGATGGAAAGCACCAGTCTGCTTACCACCCTAGGGCGCACGGATTTTTAGTTTGCTTCTCTCGCTTAACAAATACCAGTTTTTTTCTCTATACTCATAATTCCAAATATGAAAGGTTCATTAGAAGATAAAAGGGATGCCAATCCAGTTCTTTCTCCCTTAGAAGTATTTTTTAGTTTTGAGTGCTGTAATTTAATTTTAAATTAACGAAATTTAATTAATTCATCAGAAATCCCCTTCATTGCTCACACTAAAACATAAGGAGAATGTAGATGACATTTTGAATTGGAACATGTAACTGACAGATTTTTAAAATAAAAACCCTAGAGACTACGAAACTGTTTCTGAAAAAAAAAAAATACAAAATGTTTCCAGTTTAATAAGATTTGTTTTCATAAAAGGCCAAAAAAATTTATTAAAAATATACACAGAAATACAATAGAAATATTTCCAGTCACCGATAAAACCAGTATTCATTAAGAGTAATGATAAAGTTATTGATCTCTCCTTAGCTATTTAGGCTCACAAAAAAATTTTACTAAAAGCAATCTTTAAAACAGCAGTGAATATAATAGACTTTCCTTGGGAAAACATTTTCAAATAACATTTTAAAATACTGTGATGATTTGCTTTTTATATTGAGGTTAATAATGACGCATATATGTCTTATATGCAAAAAGTATCTCTCCAGTATGTATTTGTTGTTTTGAATTTTTTAATATGCATAGGCCATATTCACTTTTGAATAGTTTCATTTTCATTCTCACTATTGTAGGAGCTAAATTGTAATTGTTTACAGTTATATTTAATATGTGCAAACAATATGGAAATAGATGGTCAAGTTTATTCACAGATAATTTTGAATATATTTCTTTAAGCAAACCGTTTCTCAACTTCACTTTTCCTTCAAAGAAAGAAAATTTTACCCACACAAAACCATATGAGAGCTCACATACAGTGCAGAACAAGACTTTATGTAGAAGTCTTCCTGAATGAGAAGGGAGTGAAATGGGACAAAATTATCAGTCCCAGGATAACAAAGTCAGTAATCTAGAGAGGAAGAACATGAAACAATATTTTTATTCAACTTTTTCATCTGCCTTTGTTTTTATAAAGAACTCTGGTTTGTAGATACAACGATAGGCCAAGAGCTGAGGAAGAACTCCATATGCTATGTTTAGTGCTAGAAAAAGGGTTTTCGCTTCTTCGGGGACTCTGTAGACATAAGCAGTTCTAGCATGAAGAGAAGCACCGATGTGAGAAAACTGAGCCTGTTGCATTTAAAAAAAAGGGAGGGGGAGGTAAGCATGGATTCTGTGTTCAGTTGGATTCACAATGTGTTCTGGGTGATTCATTCAGACCCTGCTTCCTGTGCCCTCAAAACCAGTACTCAAGCAATCCATAGTCTTCAGGATTTCATTGAATTTAGGGCCAGTCTTAACATAACTGTCCAAATAAAGTAAACCTTCCTTAGCGAGGCTTTATCATGCCGGCTGTTTAGTCACCCACCAGTGTCCCTTACCAAACATCAGTGGCTCAGTTTAAAAGAAAAATTGAGCAAAATCTCGGTATTTTTGTTTTTGTTTTTTTCTGATTTACATTCTGGAGATCTATTAGGCCATCACTTGTGGCTTACTAAATGTGTTCCAATGAAGATGAAGAAAGTACAGAGTTTACAAAGTGGAAATATTTTTAATGCAGCTATTTAAAGAGAAGCACTGAGGACCTCGGCGTCATAAATCAGTCTTTGACCTGTTCCCTGCAACAAGAGCTCAGAGCCCTTTGTTCTATATTTTTTGTTTGTTTCTTCAAGCATTGGTTTTTTTATGCAACTTTAAAAAATACTAGTATGTAGGGTTGTCACCAACTTGGATGGGGGTAGGACTGTGGTTGCTCTTTATAAAATGGTAAATGTACCTGCCGGCAACCTTTTCAAGTTGAAGTCTAGTTTATTTAGAAGTAGAGCCAGTCCCAGTCAGCATCATCTGAGCTAGAGCTTCCGGTTGGTACGTAGTTGGTACGTACATACTTGTTATAACGTGCATTCAGGATGTATCTTTTTTGATACTTTTCGTAAGCACAGGGGAAAACTTTATCAGAAAAGGCTTCCAGTGAGGATTTCTCAGGGTTCTCATATTGTTACAAAATGCAACCCTGGAGTCTGCGTGTTCGTATCTCACTGAAATCTAAACTGTATGTGAATAAAGGATTGGAAATTAAATATATCCAAGTGATGGATTATTAGTTCATCAGAATCAAAGTGAAGAGAGAAGATACTATAATCCAAAGAAGTCACAGAAGAATAATAAGAATGAAAAACTAAATAATTTGCTTCAAATTCGTATGAGTTACCTTATACTTCCTTCCATATGAGATCAGTCTGTTCTGCTAAGTGGTTCACAGATAAAAGTGTTCCTTAGCATCTGACTTAATCATGGGAAGAAAAGGACACGCTTTCATCGGCGGCATGTGTATGGATTTCTATCAGTGACGGGTACTTTAACAGGCTACATTTTTACAAATTACTGGTACATTCTAGGGACCTCACAGTACAGTTTTGCTACTCTCTGGAGATAAGAGATTAGTGTGGTGTGTTACCAAGGACCAACACAGAAACTGTCCACCCCTGCGTTGTGACCCAGGAGGCTCTGGGAGGGCTCGGTCCCCAAACACACGTCCCCCAGGCAGATACCCAGACAGCGCCCAGTAAGCATTCCACCTCCGGGCTCTGAAGACAAAAGACCTTGCGAGTTAAGGGCACTGGAGAGGCTGCCCTGAGAAGCCGCTCTTGGGCAGTTCTAGGAACACAGACCAGGAGCTTGGCCCCTGTTGCTGTTTTTCCCTAGGGCCTCTTTTGAGTAACAGTGTTTTTCTGAATAATATAACCAAACTTCCGGACTAGAGGCCAGATATGAATCTTGACCTTCAGAAATGTGGGTTTGGTGTCTCTGTCTTTAAAGACGCTTGTACACATGACAAAAATCACCAGGTTTGGGGAAATGCCAAACATCCTTTGAGAGATTAATAGGAGCAATCATGCCTCCTTGCATAGGGAAACCTGCATCAGAAGTCAGTGAATTCCGTAGGCTCTTCTCCTGCACTCCCCAGTGCAGTTAATACCTCATTTTCAAAAACCACAAAATCATGGCAACGTTACAAAATGATCATGTCCTTAGATTAGATTGTAAGCCCACCGGGCAGGTACTGTGTCTTATGTTTCGTGTGGCACCTCTCGCATTGTTAGAGCTCAATAAACATTAAACAACAATGGTCTTGTGACTGTCAAAATACAAAAAGGTTCTACAAAGCACTTCTCTATTTTTATACCTATTTCGGTAGGCCTGTCTTCTCCAGAATTATTAACCGAGGGGTACAGATCTACGTTCCTAATGCAGAGCGGTGGCTGCAGGTGAGAAGCCTGGGGCCCTATCCCGCAGTTTCTGGCACTTGCCTGCAGCTCTAACAGGTGTGTTTACAGTGGCCACACCTCCCGCTGAGTAAGCCCCTGACCACTGCTTCCTTCCAACCCCTGTGCTGTCCGCTTTGCAGAGTTGCGAAGTTTCAGAAAACCCTCCATCTCCCCGGAGAACGGTTTCCTCCCCGAGCACACAGCTGCTAAGGGCCTGCACAGGCGTCCCGTGTGACGCCGCTCCCAGCACACGAGGCCTGCCGACGGCAGGGCCGAGAGCTCAGCCTGGCACCCGCTGGCTCTGGGCTCCTTGCGGCTGAGCTGTCACCCAGGCTCACAGGTACAGCTTGTGGAGCGCAGACATTTCTGCCGAATTCAGTGATGTGACATCGAGCCCCTAATCTTTCTTGCCATTCCAAACCTGCTTTCACCTCAAGTAAATTTCAAAGATAGGCTTTGATCCTTTTATTAGTGGATGATTCGAATGGAAAATGAGGCCAAAGAAAGGGCAAAGAATGGTTAAATTTTAATAACTCCCTTTCCTTATATTTAGAGACAACATGGAAAGGATGACTAAAAGTCATGACCTTGAAGGCAGAAAGGAGAGGTGAAAGTTACCCTGTGTCCACATAAGTATCCTAGGCCAAAACTGATGTGAGCCCTGGGACAACAGCCAGACTATTTGGCTGATACAAATATGAATAGTTAATCCAGAACTATGTCATTTTTTAGGGTTTTCTGAGCAGCACAGTCCAGGGGTTAAGAACACTGCATCTGAACCAGACGGCCAGTGTCCGATCCCAGCTCCACCAGCAGCATGACCTTGGGTTAGGTATGTAACCTTTTTGGCTTCCTCATCTAGAAAAGTCGGATAATAATGGAGCCTACCTCATAGGGGTTGCTATGCCCACTCAATGAGTTGATCTTTGTGGAGTGCTTAGGACAGTGCCAAGAGAATCACCTGTTCGTGATCTGGCATTCTCCTTTGCTGACCACTCAGGTGGGCTCTTCTTTTTTAGATCCCCTTGCTGACCTTTTGACGATTTCAAGACGGTCTGTCTCTAATCTTAATGCTAAATAAAGATGTTTACCGATGAATTACACTGGAAGCAAACTAATTAGAATTTGCATTAGTATTCCCAATTATCCATGTTCTTCTAAATCTTTCAGGTTTTTCCTAATGGTTTCCATAAGGGAAAAACATAAAATTCGCCTTCAGGAGGGTCAACTCTACAACCAGATTCTCCACAGATAAGCTTCTAGACCCGTTTGTGAGAAAGGACACAGCACCCGCAGTAGCCAGGGAGTGTGAGAGTCTTAGCTGCGAGTGGGAAGGGGCACTGCCCCACCCAAGGCGGGACTGTTCCCGCTTCCAGGGCTGTGGGTATTACCGGACGGGCGGCAGGCTCCCTGCCAAAACCCACTGGGAGTCAATCCCAGATCTCTTTCCCTGTCCCTCTGATCTTTAGGTAATAATGTCTGTTCCACATGGCTTCAGATGAATGAGTCTTTGAGCAACACAACGCACTTCCTCTCCAGACTCCTGTTGGGAATCTTAAACCAACGATGGGAACAGCAACAAAGACCCAGGGCGCTTTCTGTGCCAGGCCCTGTGCTAAGCCTTGTACACAGAGGCCCTCATTCAGCCCCCCCACCCCCAGGAGCTTTAGCAGAAAGCTCCTATATTATCCTCACTTTCACAGCAGAGGAATCCAAGGTGCCAAGGTCTCGAGCTCCCCAGGGACAGGCTGAGACATGACACAGTCTCTCCAGAGATTGTGCTCTTAACCATACTGACTGGATTGTTTTTTTCTAATGCTCAGTGATATTTTAGCAGAGAAAAATTCTTCAGTTGCCAGAAGGTACTAATAATAAGTGGATCTAAGCAACCTGGAATACTTTTCAAACGAGACTTGAACTTTAATCCTACAATAAGAATTTTCTAGGAAAAGATACTTGAGTTATGAATAAGTCCCCACTGGTTCTTTGGCGTAAAATGTGACCTGGTTTTCATTTAATTTGATTTTTTTTTTACTTTTTTTTTTTTTTTTTTTTTTTTTTTTTTTAGATTTTATTTATTTATTTGACACAGAGAGAGAGATCACAAGTAGGCAGAGAGAGAGGGAGAGGCAGGCTCCCTGCTGAGCAGAGAGCCCAATGCAGGGCTCAATCCCAGGACCCTGGGATCATGACCTAACTGAAGGCAGAGGCTTTAACCACTGAGCCACCCAGGTGCCGTTTCTTTTACTTTTTGATTTATGTTTTTGATTTTTAAAGACTGCAGATTTTACAGATTTTTACAGATTCGTACAGGATCTGAAATCAGGGACCTTGTAAGGACTTAACGTGTTTTTTCCACTGACTTGTACTGATCTAGAAATTTTTCACTTTTTTTCCTATTAAATCAGAGTCTTAGGAGTCCACTAGGCTTTTCAAGAAATGAAACTTTGATAAAATTAGTGGGATCGTGAGTGCATAAAGCTTCTAAACAAGGAGTGCGGCAGTTTTAGTAGGCGAGGGATGCGAGTTGGGTTACGGAGGGTGTTCTCTGTGATCAGTGTGTCAGATGGCCTCCCAAGACAAGAATTCGTTTTGTAAGCAAGTATTGGCTACGCAGAAAACCAGTTACGTGACAGTCTCATCGCGGGCACTCTGTTTCCAGGGTGGTTTATAACTTTTCCTTTGGCTAAACTCTGGAGTAGCTAGGTACTAAGGCCCCGCGCAGAGTCCTGGGACGGTCGGACGCCCAGTTCTCAGACGACGCCATTTCTGGGTGGGGAGAAACCTGCTCCTGGCACTTGTAGGATCTAGTCTGTAGCCTCCGGCCACCTTGTCGCACTGGGCTGTGGTGGACAAGCCGAAGAGTTCCTGCGAGGCTGGGGCTCTGGCTGAAGCCGCTAGTGCTGCTGCCCAGAGCTGCCTGCTGGCCCCCTGGCCTTCCCGGGAGCGCTGGGCCAGAGCTGCTGGGCCTGGCTGCAAGCCTACCCCTCACCAGCAGCTACAATCCTGGGTTCGGCTCAGTGCTGTCACTTCAAGCACACCCCCAAGCCCCCAAGGTGTGACCTTCCCAAGCCTCCTGAGTGCCCCCTGTCCACCTGACTGGGTCCAACAGTGGCCTCACTCTTGTTAGCTTCCTCGATGGGGACAGTCCGGCTTCTGCAACACGGCCTGCTATGGGGCAGACGCAGGTCCCCAGGCATGGAGAAGGGACCATGACTATCAACTCTGAGCAAGCTAATCCTCGAGGAAGGGACAGGTAAGAGTGAGGCTGGTGGGAGCCCCTCTCTCCTGGGCGGCGCAGGAGAATGAGGCCAGGAAGACAGAAGCCAAGGTTTACTCCCCGCTGTGACCTGTCTCAGCTCCTAAGCGCTCTCCCCACCTAATGCGCCCTAACCCAGCCTACCCTGGCCTAGCCCAGCCCTCAGCCCTGCTCCTGTGTCCCTGCCTCCCAGCCCCGGTCTGGGGCACAAGGTCTAGCTTTGTGCCAATGGGTAGGACTCCACCATGGCTAACGTCTGCATGAGGAAGGATACGGGTAGAGAGAAACATGGGCACTGGGGTCAGACAGGATTCCAGATCCCTATTCTGCCAGTTAGTAACTGTGACCCCAGGCAAGTAACAAGCTGCCCTGAGCCGTCCCTTTCTTATCTTTAAGTGAGGCTTTAAAAACCAAACAGAACTGCGGGGCTTGGGCTGTGTTCATCACTCCAAGCCTCCTGGGGCGCACAGGAAGACCACAGGATCTGCTTCCCTCGCAGTCATGTTGATGCCAGGCCTGGCTCCTGAAAATACCCCCCATGCCCTTTGCCCAAGCAAGAAGGCAGACTTCACTGTGCTAAGCCACTGAGTATTGGCTATGCCAGCAGAGCTCACAGCCTGGCCTCACCCAGACAAGTGAGCAGAACACTTAGCCTGCTTTGCCTCCCACAAAGTAAGTAGACGAGGGCACGACCACTGCAGGGCCAGGAGCTGCAAGCAGCGGGTGTGCGATTCCTCCGGAGACAGAACTAACTGGGCCTAGCGATGTGCTACACGTAGGGGTGAGGGCATGGCAAGGGCTGTTTGCAGGGATGGGCGACGTGGAGGATAAGGCGTAGGGAAGGTCAAGAGTGCTGTTTTAGACACTAACTCCAAGATTAGGATTCGGTCTAGGAGTCTGGGAACAGCTTGGCCTAAAGACAAAATCAGAAGTCAGCTTATAGGGATACCTGCGTGGCTCAGTCTGTTAAGCATCTGCCTTCAACGGGAAGCCTGCTTCTCCCTCTGCCCGCCTCTCTCCCTGCTTGTGCTCGCTCGCTGTCTCTCTGACAAATAAATAAAATTTTTTAAAAGTCAGCTTAAGTTGGTATTGAAAGATACTGGCCTGAGGAGTCGGCTGTTCAGAGGCCTGCAAAGAGCAAGTAGTAGTTCTCTTCCATCTTAAGTCCTTCAAGGAAAGGACAGGAACCCTTACTTCCAGATGCTGTACCAACTTTTTGGTACTAATATTCTAATTCTGTAACTGAGAATTACCTCAGACTAGAAGGATTTAGCTCAGAGTGTTAACCCCTGACCACCACAGCTGTTTTCCAGCCTGTAAACGCCAGGGCGTCGTGCTGCCTTCCCACACCAGGACTATGACGGACACTGTCCAGATGAGCTTTGTTCTGCTCGAAAAGAGCAAGATGCAAGAGTGACTTTACAAGATAGATTCATTTGTTTCTTTTTTATTTATAGTGAGAAGTAGGGAAAGAAAAATTACTGAATAATTTTCTTCCCTGTTCATAAGATCAGTTTGTCTTGCCAACTGTTAGCTTGTAAAAATGTACTTTGAGTAAGATTGCACTTCCATAGGTAATTTTATTTCCAGTTCAATGAAGTAAGCATTCACTGAACGCTCGCTCGCTAAGTGTTCCGTGCTAAGAGGCCAGGGGCTGGACTGAGTAGCAGGGGGGGAAGGAGAGGCATGACTGGGAGCAGAATGTTCTCCAACCCGGTTTCCCTGGCTCAGTGCAGGGTAGCACAACAGAATTCTGACATCTTTGGTGTGATATAGACACCTACAAGGTGACAACTCTCCATTCTTGTTAGTAGCCGTGGTGTTCAGAGATGGGGAAACCGCTCCAGAGAACCAGCAGGGCCCCTTGCTGGGTGTGTGACCGGGACAGATCGCTAACCTCCCTGGGCCTCAGCTTCCTCCCCTGTACAGCCAGGTGACACACTACCACATGGTTATAGCGCGATCTGAATGAAATGCATATGCAGAAATGCCTCCCAAGGCACTGGGGAACCGAAGGGGACGAGTCTAGGACCCGCTTCCCACCCCCCGAAAACACCAAGCAGAGATGTTTCTCGGATTCCCGACAAGGATAGCCAGACCCCCAGCGGACGTTGTGAACGGAGGGTATGTTTAGTACCTGCGCTAGACCTCCGGCGTGCATCAGTGTGACGTCAGGCATCCAGGAGCATCCAGGAACCACCAAGCCATAGAGCGCAAACACGAAGTAAGGGACAGAGTAGAACAGATACGCCAGCATCTGCATTGAACAGAGAAATAACATCATCAGCAACTTCACAGTCAGCCCCGCCTGATGAAAAGCACAAAAGATGAACAGTTTCATCTCTGAGAATATTCACTCCCGTTTCCTACATGGGTGCCCATGTTCCCATTGTTAAAGAACCGAACACCCATGTTAGAAAGACCACGGGCTTCATAACTACTTGACCTGGATTTTAGGATAAGCAGCGGGATCCTTTAGGTAGGGCTCTTGAAATTGCGTGTAAAATCGGCAGAGCTCAGCCGGGCAATCCAAAGCAATCTGGGAACAAAAACAAATTCATTACATAGTTGCAATCACCTCGGATTCTCAGCCTGCGCTGGGAGGGCTAAAGGTTCCAGGTTCAGCCACAGACCACTTTACCGGCATATGGTAGTAGAAGTTTATCAGTAGGAGGGAAGAGAAAAGCAATGATCTGCAGATCTGCTCCGAGGAGACGAAGAGGTTAACAGTGGAGCAGGAAATACCTGAGGCCCTATTCCTGGGTACTCCTTCAGTGCCAAGATTCCCACTGGCCAAAACACCGCTCCCGCCAGATGACCAGTTTCACTCTTCCCGGGAAGAAATAACTAGCCAGCTGTTCTGTGCGGGAAGAAAAGGACATCGCTAGCCCAAACTCCTCTCACTATGCTTTGCAGAATTTAAAACACAGCCTCCTGCGCTCTGCAGCGCCTCACAGAGCACATGGCCGCTGGGGGCAGTAAAGGGTGATCCGAAAGCAGGGTCCTGTGCAAAGCCATGTTCCGTGTCCACCTTGAGAGGGAACAGCAGGGCAGAGCAGAGTGGGTCACAGCAGACTCCTGGCCACGGAAGAGACACAGTCTCCTTAGCACATCATCAGGTCCCTCTGAGTCACCTCCCTCCTGCATCGCTTGTGTCCTCGGTCATAAATGTCCTGCCTAGATGACATCTGGGAACACAGGCCAGTGATGGAATGGGTACAAAGAGGCCCAGGCAGAAAAGCCCATCTGTAAAAGTCCCGCGCCCACGCCCCCATCTTCCTTGCGCACAGAGGAGCGGACAAGGCTCGGCGGGGCTACAGCCGGGGCTCGTTTTTGTTGCTGTTCTCTTCTCTTTGCCACAGCAAACTCACCAAGGACCAGTTTTAAGGTCGCCTGGCTGGCTGGCAGCACGAGTGACTGCTGATCTTGGGGGCCTGGGTTCAAACCCCATGTTGGGCATGGAGATGAGTTAAAAACAAAACAGTTGTACCACTCTGTACTCTGGGCAAACCCTCCGGCCTTCCCCCTTACATCCCGTCCCCGTGCCGCCCCTCCCATTAGCTGACTCGACTCCGGGAAATTTCTGGTGATCTACTGCTGGAGACCAGAGCTTCTTGCTCTGAACCCAGCCAGCCGCACAGAGCGTACGGTTCCAGGACCCCCAGACAGTGGGTCAGGTACATCAGCTCACGCTTGCCACTCGCCTCACACTTGCTGTGCGAGCCAGCAGGCGGAGAGCAGTCATTGTCACCGAAGCGGAGTATCATTACTCATGGTGCTGGCCGCTGGAATTCGTTTCCACTAAGAGCAAATCATGGTACTCGGCATTATGAAGGACCATCCACCAATAAAGATGGTAACGAGTGACCCTACGTGGTCAACACTTACCACGTCTAAGGCCCTCTGTTAAGTGTTTGATGTTTGTTCTCTCATTTAATCATCAAACCAGCACTGCAAGGTAGGTGCTGTTACTTTACAGCAGAAGAAGCTGAGGTCAGAGAGGTTAAGTCATTTTTCCAAGGCCACACAGCTGGGAAACAGCCAGGACTCTAACTCCTTGCTCTGGACCCCGCCTCACTACCCTGTCCCTACTCCCGAGAACACAAGGCATGCTCTGTGCCACAGTGTCACTGGCGTCTTCAGGAACAACCCTTCCCAAAGACAATGACATTTAAAGCAGAAACAACAAAGAAACCAAAAGAATGAGACTCTACTAGCTCATTGTTCAGGCACCCTAACATCGGGGAAGGAAGAGACTTCTGGGTGGGCTTAGTCTAAGGAGGCAAAGGAGGTGCATGTGGCAGCCCAGCGCCCCCCCACCCCCGAGGAAGGAAGGCTGGGGGCCGACCTGGCAGGTGGTAGCGCGGCAGCAAGCCGGGCCGGGTTTTGTCGGGGCACTAGGGATCCGGATTAAATACATGTTTTCTTTAACGCTCCTGTGATCTGTGCCGCTTACCAGTCCTCTAAACAGACAAAATCCAGTTGCGAGGAGGAGGCACACGACCAGCATTAAATCAAATGGTCTTCTCGTCAGGTCCTTTGCTTGGGCTTCGTGAATGACCTAAAATAAGAGTTTGTACCAATGAGCAGGCCCAGAGCGCCAGAGAAGCATCAGAGATCTACGGACGGCTAAGCGCTCTGGTGCTAGACGGTGAGAGAATTCTCTGGATGGGTGATTCGTGTCATAAACCACTGGCCGCCCAACCTAGGAAAATCGTGTCCCGCCTCCTCTCTGCTTCTGCTCTGCTCACGTGACATGAGGAGACGGGGCCCGGCGGTCCTGAAGGGCCCTTTGCGCTCTCTGAATCGTTCTTTTGGTTTTTGGTTTTTTCTTGCAGTAATGGTTTTGTGATTATAAATGTAAGATACATTCATTTAAAAAGGTAAACCATAAACCCAGCACATTATTAGGAGCCACTGTTTTTCTGGAGATATCGGGCTACTTACCTATCTGATCTACATGTATTTTTTTTTTTTACAAAATTATGACTTTATGTATAACCAATTTTGTATTTGTCCTTTTGACACTTAACATCTACCTACTTTACAAGCACTTTCCCACGTTACTAAAACCTCTCCTGACACGTTGTGTGACGCGGAAGCCCCGCATTTCAGCCCTGCTCTCACTGTCGGACATCTGGGCATTTGCACCGTCCATGTGATGATGAGCGATCCTGTAGGAAAGTCTTGACCACATCTCTCTGACGACCGTCTGAGGACAGGGCCCTCGACGTGGGATTTCTGGGTAACGGGGTTAAATTTGCAAAGGCTGATGACAGCCCCAAAATGCCTCACAGAGCGAGTGTGGATTTATGTTCCTGTCCATGCTGTGTGACGATGGCCATTTCTCCCTGCCCATCACTGTGTCTGGACATTTACAAAATGATACTGAACAATTTTCTGTGTCTCATGGCATGAGCGGTGTTGATACACTGATGCGGAGATTGTTTTAAAAGCGGTGGAGCCCAAGGCAGTGGGTACTTCCTGCTGTTTAACAGGAACCTCATTCCTCAAAAGGATGTCAGTGTGTCACCCTGAGTGTGCACAGCAGGTGTCTAATTGTTTACAAATGAGGTTTATAAATTACAATGCATTTAATGAACTCCACTAAGTCTTAGAGTCAACCAAATAATCAGGTTCTAAAGATCGCTAGTAATTCACATTCCATGTTTCACTTTGCTTTATGGATCTT
Source organism: Mustela nigripes (assembly GCF_022355385.1). Taxonomy (NCBI): domain Eukaryota; kingdom Metazoa; phylum Chordata; class Mammalia; order Carnivora; family Mustelidae; genus Mustela; species Mustela nigripes. The sequence goes on from NC_081569.1 coordinate 3,721,542, forward strand.
GCTTAAGGGTCTAATACCAATAAGAAGAAAAGAAACTTCGATGTCACTAGCTTAGAAGTAAAGACCTTAACAGAGTATCTGCCCGGCCAGCACTGCTTCACCTTGACCACCTTGGCCGTGAATGCAAGGGAAGTGTCTCAGAAGACGTCCTGTAGCCAGTCTCCGGATGCCTGGATCCCTTGGTAAATTAGACCCTGAGGCTGTGTGTGCAGCCCTGCCCAGCAGGAGCCCTGCAGCCTCCCCTTGGGGCGGTAAAGGCACTGGCTTCTCTGCAAGGGGTGCCCAGAGGCCTAAACACCAGGCCTTTAAGCGCCTCAGAAAAACCACACAGTCCACGCACTAAAACAGGATCTGATGGGAACAGCCAGTGTGACAGGTGGCACAGGGAGTTCCAGAAAGCCCAGCCTGTCCAGCTGCAGCAGATGTGTTCAGACAGAAACAGACCATCTCTGCCATTGTAACTGACTGTGACCAGTGTCCAGAATCCGCACCATCAAATGGACTGGCCGGATGGTCCAGTGCGCGGAGGCACGGTTCGAGCCAGTAGCCAGGAGATGTCGGCGAGCCCCGTGAGTTTGGGAACAGGTTACAGTTAACATAATAAAATCACCTTTGAGGGATAATTATAACTTTCTGATGGCTGATTATAGATTCTGAAACCAGCCCAGACAGGAAGACAAGTATACGGTATGCTTAAGATAAAGGCAGGACAAATGCGGGTTCCATACTTCCCTATTTAAAAGAAAGAAAGAAAAAGTCAAAGTCAAAAATTTGCCAAAAAACATCTCTAAACACGAGTAACGTTCAGGACACTCAACTCAAGTAATTTTAACTCTGTGCTGTGGACCAGGCAATACTCTTTATGAGACCAAATAAAACACGTCAATTTAAAACTACAAGGTACTCATTACCAGCACGTCCTAGCTACCATATTTTTTAAAGAATATTTAATATAATGCCCTGAGTGTTTACACACATAAACAATAACCTCTTTCACGTTAGCTTTCGAGAGCCTTAATACTCTTAATACTAAATAAAATACATTTATCGAATGTGTCAAAGAGTTACATACGATAAAAAAAAAAATGTTGTAAGAAATATTTGCACACTGCAGGTAGCCACAGACACAAATACCCCCTCTAAATCCTAAACGTCAGGAGTTGCTGATTGTCTTATCGATCAGTGTACACTTCTGAAAGTTGCTCAAAAGCATTTAACAGGTGAGATGACAGAGGGGAAAAGGAAGAATTCGGCATGCCGCTGTCTGGTAGGCTTGCAGTAACAACCCAGACAGCTTCTCTGTCTATGAACATTGTTTCAGAAGAGGAGAATAAACTTTAAGGTGAAGTTTCTTACCCACAATGTTTCCCGGCACAAAAACAACAATGCTCATGATAATAGATCCAACCCAGTAGAGGCCAATGGTTCTATAACTTTCCCTGCAACGAAAAAAATCTTGGCTTAGTGCACTCGAGTTAGGATACAATTAGCAAAAGATGACCCACGTGATTAGCATTACCCTAACTAGTAAAGTGTACGAATCGCAGCTTACTGAACCGATAGTCATCAGTCAACCCTAAGGGGCCCTAGTGGTCAAATTTCATGCCCATCTGTGATACGATAGAACCCTATTTGTGTCCTTTTGATAGGAAGTACACGTCTACCCTGATCACCTGTTAAACTACAACACGGTCAGTCACGGTCCAGGGAGGCCTGCATTCCACTGTGTCCTGTGAGGCTCACGGCAGGGAAGGAAAAAGAAAGTTCGCACAGAAAGGAAATTGGTTCCATGCTTTAAGGCATTGTAAGTATGAGTAACAGGATGTTAAGTGGACTTCCCCTGGTGTCAGAAGGATGAAGCATTCAGGGCCGTCCAGCCTGAGCGGCAGGCACAGACCCCGAATCCTCACAGGGAGGGTGGCCAGAAGCTCTTCCGGCTGGTACCCCTGCTCATCCTCACTCCGTAAGGGGTGATGAGAGTCCGCAGGGAGATTCTCTGAAGGGGGGCAGAGGGGCCACACTGCGCTTTCTGCCCTGCCCCATGCCCCAAGCCAACGGCTGCTGCTTCCCAAAAGGCCAGTTCACGACGGCTGGGATTGTCAGCAGGACCGGCGAGAACCTTCCCAGCAGAGATTAAGTGGACCCAAAGAAGCCCCGACCCACTCCCGGCCGCCTGCAAGCAGAGCCCAGGCATTCTCAGAAATACCTGATGTGCGCCCTGGAGGCTTGGGAACGTTCATGAAGAGACAGGCTAGGACCTGGAAGAGTCCCAGAAGGACTAGAGCTGTCCCTGGGCTCATGACTCAGGGCTCTGAGGCTCGGGCCAGGCGGTGGGTCGAGGTGAATTTCCACCTTGTCTGGGCAAGAATCCATCGTTTTCTCCAACCTGGAGCCACGGGGAGGCCTGGGAAGGTGGCCAGGCTTGAGAGGATCATGCCCCAAAGGGTACACCTTCTTGGGGACAGGGACACCAGCAGAAAGCAGCAGTGGGCGTGTCACCATGGGCAGGGAAGTCCCACGAATTCAGCCAGTGAGAGCGCCACTCACCTGAGGGCTCTGTGCCATGCAGTGTCCCGGGCCGGGGTCTCCGGAGAGCGTACCTCCGTGCCCCCCACGACAGGCTGGCGTATCACAACTGAGGGCACGGATGCCCAGAAACCAGAAATCACCACGTAAGACTGCCCTCGTGCCTCAGGCCCACGTGTATGAACATGCGAGGAGCCCCCTGGAGAGGAGCCTGTCCTTACAAGACAATAGTCAGAAGTGGAAGGGTCTGCCCAAGCTGTCCCTATGGCTGGGGATCGTCCAAAGGGACGTGTTCAAAGGCAGCGGTGCCAAGGAAAGACCTTGTGCTGACTCCGTCTAGCCCGTGTCCCTGGAGCGAATCTCCCCATTCCTGGGTACCTGTTCGTGCCTTTGCCCCGCCTGTGGTTTCCTTACACAAGCACGTCTCGGCGGCTAAGCTGACACAGGGACACACAAGTGGATGGACGGACTTACTCCCATGCGATGGCCGCCACCATCACCAGATACATCAGATAATGAGCGGAGCCGTCCCAGTAGCAGATCATGTGCCCGTACGCCGTGTTCAGATATGGCTCACCCTAAGGAGAGAGTCAAAGAGTGGTCGGCTTTCAGTCGGACGCAGACCGCCCCGCACACACCGGCCCGGGCTCCGAGGAGAGCGGAGCAGGGAGCTGGCTTGGGTTTGTCCGCAGAGACGAACCGAGGCCAAGTCCCACACTTTGCCCTGAAGCCGCTATTGCTGAAGATGCCCGTGGGAGAGCCCTGAGCCTGCCTGGCCATCGTCTGATGCATTGGGTGACACGCGTGGGCGGTGACACGAGGCAGGTGACATCACGGGCAACCGTGGTGGCACAGCTAACTCACCGAGGCTGAGTCAGATCTGTGACCAGGTGCACGGCTCTGGCCCGAGGGGCTGCAGAGGGGATCCTGCCGGCCCAGCCACCAGCTGCGCCGCATGGCCACCCCCAGGCTCGCGCCTCTGAAGCTGCTCCGCACCCGGGCTCTCAGACAGACAGACAGACAGACGGGCACCCCACTCCCCCAACCTTCCCAGCCATCCTACGGGACACACACAACTCAGTCCGCTCTACACACGAGAAAACAGAGCTCCGAGGGGTCGTAGGACCGGCCTAAGGTCACATGGCGAACATCAGCATGCAGCACACCATCAAAAGCCATACTTCTGAGAAATTAATTTTATCAACGTGACATTACGGCGTGCGCTACGTTTCCCTCCTCCAGACGGCCCGCAGACAGCCACGGGCTAATTCGCAGGGGTTGGTGTCCTTCCGAGTCCCCGATCTCCTTTCTCCCCTCCACGTTCATGCTGTCCTGCCCTGTGCACCCCCGAGACGCCCTCCGTCCCGTCTGCAGCAGCCAAGAGGGGCCCCACGGAAGCCTCACGCGCCCAGGGCAGGGACAGCCCCGTCGTCTGTCCCCACGAATCAGATGGAATAAAGACCGTGGAGGAAGTGGCAGGAACACAGCAGCCGCTCTCGTGTGTTCATGCCTGGCCCGCACCCTCCCTCTCTGACGTGCTCTGGCTGGACAATCCAATCCAAGGTCATGACTTCATTTCTTGCCGACACACCTGGCCCTCCAGCCGGAGCTGCCTCTCCTGGCAGGCGGGTGGGCGTCTTGAACTGGGCGGCCCGCGGGCCCTTCCAACCCCCTGAACTCCTTTCCCTCCGCAGCTTCTGCCCTCTGCCAAGCCCAGCACCCAGCCTGCCGGGCTCAAAGCCACAGGCCATCTTTGTCATTCCGCTCTCCTCTGCAGTCTGTGGGCAAGTCCGGCCAATTCTCTCTCTCCGAGCTCCCCACAGGCCACCCTGCCCCAATCAAGCCCTCGGTGCCCCTCACGGAGCCGGTCCCGCACGGTCTCTCGGTCCCCTCCTCTCCGATCCACCAGCCAAACGAAGGGTTGTGAGGCCTGGTTCTTAACACGTTGCTCTTGTGCTCAAAAGCCTCCCGAGGCTGGGTGCCGCCCGCGGGCCCGGCCCTGCCTCCCCCATCTGGCAGCCGGGCGCCCCGAACCTGGCCCTGCAGACCTGCCCAGAGCAACACCCCCTCCCACCTTCTCACACCCTCTGTGCCTCCCCGCCTGCCACCGCCACCAGCCCAGCGTCTGCGCCCTTCGCAGCCACCTCGTCCCCAAAACCTCCCCGTCCCGGACTCAGGAGGTCCCAAGCTCTCCGGCTCCTCCACCTGCCTCTCGGCCTCACGGGCTCTTCTGACCGTGGCCTCCACTCATTCCGGCCTCGGCCATCCTAGCGCTCGCCCTTCTCCCCAGCAAGACTTCAGGTACCGTGTCTACTCCGAAGGCCCCCGAACCTCTCCGTCAGGAAGGAGACCTGCAAAGCCCTGCCAGCGGAGACGTCTGCCGGGATGTCCCTCCACCACCCGAAACGCGACATGTCCCCACATGAACTCCGCGCCATCCCTGCACACCTGCACCCGGGCTGACCTGGGGAGACCCCTGCTGCTTCTCACCTCCAGGCTCTTGCTCAAGCCGTCCCTTCTCCTTGGAGGGCCCTCCACCCCCCTCGTCCATCTGGAAAATGTCCACCCTCCACTGTCATTGCCATTTCAAAAATGGCTAGAGTGGTGTCACTAAATCAACGGGGACTCCCCTGACCGCTTCCAGCCCCGGCTCTTCCCTGCGTACAGGCAGACCTTGTGCTCTGGCCCTTGGCTTTACGGAGCCTGCAGACATGGGGTTTTCACACGCTGAAGGTCTGCGGCACTTCTGCGTCACAAGTCTCTCAGGAAATGCCGTTCCTGCGACGGCATCTGCTCCCTTTGGGTCTCTGGGCCACGTTCGGGTAATCCTGACGCTATTTCGGACTTTTCCATTATTATATTTGTGATGGTGATCGGGACCGGTGACCTCTGATGTTGCTGCTGTGACCGTGTGCGGGCCCCACACACGGCGGCGACTGTCGGGTGTGGCCTGGCTGCTCCGCCTCCGTGCAGCCCGTCCTCTCTCTCCCTGTCCTCAGCACACTTCACCGGTGTCGTCTTCTACGAAACTGCCACAGCCACCCCAACCCTCAGCAGCCACCATCCTGATGGGTCAACAGCCAGCGACTTCACAGCAAAGACCCTCCACCAGCAAAAAGATGAGGACTTCCCGAAAGCTCAGATAATAGCAAGTTTTTAGCAAAAAAAAAAAAAAAGTATTTCAATATTAAGGTATGAGCGGGCTTTAGACTATAGATCCCACACTACAGCATCGTGTAAATATAACTTCTAGATGCATCAGGAAGCCAAAAGCTTGACGGGGCTTGCTGTGCTGTGAAATTTGCTTTATTGCGACCGTCTGGGACCAAACCCGCGCTGTCTCCACGGTGGGCCCTGACCGCCCAACTCCTGTCTGTGGGACAGAATTCCCCTGCAATCCCTCGGGTTTAACAACCCCAGCGTTTTCCCCAAAGCAGGAGGCAGATGTCTTCTTCGACCGTCTCCCCGTCTCCCCCAACTTATCCCCTGAGCCCCATCCCCTCCAACCCCTCAGAGCCTCTGGAACTCGTCCCTCCACCCCCCTCCTCTGCTTGGCTCTGCCTAAGCCATCCCCACACCCTTCCCGGCCCTGCAAAGCCTCTGGACTTGTGTCCCAGCTCCCAGCCCTGACGGTCGCCTTTAAGCCCGTCCTTCCCAGAGCCGACTGCCTTGTTCCCTGACTGAACATCTTCCCTCAAATGTGAGATAAAGTCCAAATTCCCTTTGCTTAACATACGAAGCTCCCCGTTGTTTGAAACAGAAATGAAGACTGTACTTTCCTGAGTAAGTTACTTAACCTCTCGGGCTGGATTCCTCACCCCATGAAACAAGGAAAGAGGAGTAGCTCCCTCAGGGGCAGGTGGCCCTACAATACGATGACAGGAAGGGGAGGATCTTCAACACCAAAGGGCTCCCTTCAGTGCCTCGGTGTTCTCCAACACACTTAAGAACGGTCCGGGCTTCTGGATATGGTAATGTTTTAATAAGACACCAAACACTAACTCCTTTAGAGTGTACCATTTATATTAAATAGAAGCACAGGAGAAAGGTGGTGGACCAGGTGTGCGGGAGGAGGGATCAGACCCCATGCTGGAAGGAAGTGCCTCGCCTGATTTAATCCCAACTTTCTGCCTCACTCTCCACAGGAATAAACCACCTACGTCTGTGGCAGTACATGAAATACCACGGGTCCTCCCCCCTTACACTAAACGCAGGCATCTCCTCTGTCATCTCTGAGCGATGGGACGTGGGTGGCCGACCCTTCGGCATAAGGCTAAGGTCACTAAGCGATTCCGTACCTCTCTCAGGTAGTGCGTCATGAACCCGTCAATGACTCCGTCCTGTTCCAGGCCTATGATGAGGCTCACCACGCTGGTGAATCCAAACACCGCATACACTAGAGCAAAGGAAGAAGCCGTTATTTATGTCTTTATCTCTCTGCCAAGTTAGCTCTACACCCACTGTGGGGCTTGAACCCAAAATCCCCGAGATCAAGAGTCAACACGCTCCATGCCTGAGCCAGCCAGGTGCCCCAAGAAAGAGTTTAAAAAGCAGCAGCTCGGGAGGCAATGACGTAGAGCTTGGCATTCACCGAAAACAGTGACTTGGGCTTCATCTTTTCCAGAAGACGCTGCGGGCACCGTCAAGAGGGACTAGCAGAAGGACCCTCCTGTGCAGAAGGACCCTCACCCTTGTCATGGATCTCCACGTCATTGCCGGAGAGCTCTCTGAGGGGACACGCCCCGGGGGGACAGAATCACACACTCACCCGCTAACTCTGTGCCACGGGAGCCTACCCGGCCACCCCGTCCAACCTCCACAACCTCCCAGTGGCCGCCGTGGGCCACACCCGCATCCCCCCTGCAGCCGGCTGGCCCCGTGCTCGCCTGTTAAACACTGAAGAGCCCGAAGACTCTGGACAGTGACCGACGGGCAAGTTGGAAGAAGAAAGGCCGCTGATTTTTTAAATGGGTCCAAGACGGCCCATTGAATGTGAAACAAGCCAAGCCACAGCATCTCAGGAGACTCTCACTCAGGCTGTGAGAATCTCCTAAATGGCCCACGAGCTCCCAGCAGCAACCAGCTACGGAACGAGCCCTTTACACGGCAAGGGGTCAAACTTAGCGCATGTTAGTTTATCGGCAAGGCCGCGTTTTCAAGCTGTATCCCATCACAAGCCACGTGGCGGGCACAGGCAGGACAAGAATTTGAAGGTGGACAGAACAGCCATGACAGAATGAGGTTCTTCCCAGAGAAGGGGAGCCGGCCTCGCCAAGTCCGCAGCCGGGGCCGCGGCGCCCACATCCTCTCCAGGCTGCGAGGCCCACGCGTGCGCCCTGCCCCGCAGACCCGGCCTCCCCGTGCGCCCCCGGGCCTGTGCCCCAGATCATGCTGTCAGGATCAGCCACCAAATGTCCCCCCGAAAGAAAGCACCCGCATCAGATCACTGAGGCCGACGGGGGTGTCCCGTGCTGGGTCTGAGGCGACCAGCCCGGCGCCAGGGATGCAGTGTGCTCAGGCTGGGACACAGACAAGACCAGACGGCTGCGGGCGGCGGAGCAAGCGTGCTCGGCCCTGGGGGGCTGGGAGAGACCCAAGTCAGCGAAGCGTGAACTCCACGGATGGTGGGAAGACAGCAGCAGGAGAGCACTCTTGAAAGCTGGGCAGGGGTCAGAGCACAGGCAGGTGCTGTGCGGCAGGAGAAACGAGGCGGGCCTTGAACTCAGGGCCAGCTCCTCTACCCTCTGGTTGCCCAACCTCAGACAAGTCACGTCATTCACCCAAGCCTCGGGGTCTTTTACACGCAAGGTGGGAGGAATTAGTTACTTACAATGCTTTCCCTCCCCACCTTTGCCAAGACCCACGGTGGGCAGAGAATATTCCCCATATGCCATTGATGATGGACGCAGCCACACGACGTGGTTTGGCCAGTGGAATGTGCATGGAAGTGACAATGGCCATGTCCCCATCTCTTCTGCCATGAGAAAGGCCCACCGTGGGGAGCTGCTGGTCCAAGAACAAGGAGACACGTGGGGCAGCTCTGGACGTGGCCCACAGCCTGACGCACAGCAGTACCAGCCGATGGGCAGACCCATGAGCACGGACACTAAATGTTTACACCCAGGACTGGAAACACCTGGAGCGTGCGTCCATGGACGAATGGATAAAGAAGATACGTGTACACACAGTGGAGTATTACTGAGCCGTAAGAAAGGAGGAGGGAAGTCCTGCCGTTTCCAACCACCTGGTGGACTTGGAGGGCATTACGCTAAGTGAGAGGAGCCAGCAGAGAAGGACCGAGGCTGTATGGTCTCCCTCACGGACGTGGAACCCGAGCAAGCTGAGGTCATGGGAACAGAGGCTGGAACGGTGGCTGAGCGGCTGGCGAGGGGGAGACATGGGGCAATGCTGGTCGAGGGGTACAGACCCACAGTGACAAGATGAGTAAGTGGTCAGCGCGGCGACGGTGGTGAACGAGGCCGCACTGTACACTCAGTGTTCCCACCGCAGGCCATAAAAGGTAATGATGTGACATGAGGGACCCTACGGTGAACGACCTTGCCGGGGTCACCGTCTCACGGTATGGCCGTGTGTCACACCATCCCAGGGTAACCCTTACACCCGCCCCGTGTCGGATGTCAAGTGTGTCTCAGCAAAGCGGTGGAAACATGGGGAACGTCTGTTGCTGCTGCAGGACACCGAGGTCTGGGGGGGTCTGACCCGCAGCCTCACTATCACAGACTCGGAACCAGGGAAGGCCCAGCCCAGCTCCCAGCAGGGGAAGTGCTCAAAGGCGGGGACAGCTTTGCCAGAAGCAGCATGGGGCAAAGAGGAGCCTGGCTTCTCGGGTCAGTGACATTCTCACTGCATGACCTTGACCACCTGTCTCAGCGGCCCCGAGCCAGCTTCTTTGTCTGTAAGTGGAGAGGACTTGTCACAAGGATTAAATAAGCTAATACGGCCCCAGCGCTCGGGGCCACACCAGGCACATAGTAAGTGCTGGATCGGGGTGTTTTTATTTATGTAATACACATGTGTATTTTTCAGGCACTGCTTAAATACTCGACTAATATCACTGAATGCAGCAACCCCCACGGGGAGCGTTATTATTTCCTCATCATGCAAACGTGCGGATCAAGACACTGTGCAGCTCAGCTCCATGCCAGGTGGAGGGAGCGGCAGAAGCAAAGCAAAGGCAGGAAGCCCGGGAAGGAGCTACTGCAAGAGTCGAGGGCAGAGGGCAGAGCACGGCTGGGGTGGGGGCAAGGAACAGAGGCGCCTCCTGCCTGGCGCTGGCATTGACCTTCTGCCATGATCCCCGCTGGGGAAGGGCGGGGTCCACGGCCCAGAGGAGGTGTTCGTCTCGAGGGGAGGACTGTTGCCCTGAAACACTCCTGCTTCCTGCCACTTCCCCATGGGGCTCAGGGTACTGGAGGCAGACGACTTCTTCACGGGGGGACATGAGGAAGGTGAAGGCCGAACGCTGCGCTGTGAGGGGGACACCAGCCACCTCCCTCCCGCGGAGACGTACCATAGAACAGTGGGTCCCGGGGTGGTTTTCTTTTGACCAGGACACGAGCCAGCACGGCCACCAGGAGCAAGATGAGGGCAGCAACCCCCACGATTGTCCAGGAACTGCAACAACCAGAACAGGGAGGCGGTCACTTATCGAAATAAACATGTGGATGCGTGGAATTTCCTGGCTGTGAATGCTCTCGCCCCCACGTCTGCCTCTGCCTCCAGCTCCAGTGCCGCAGGCTGAGCTGGGTGCACCTGCAGCCCTCTGGCCCCTGCGGGCCACCCGTGCGACTTTCACAGACTGGAAGCACCAGTTCCTCACTCGTCCTAGCCTGTGCACCTTCACCCTCCCCGCCATCCCACGCCCCCTGAAGACGGTCCCTGCCCCACCCCCCCAGCTCACCCCTGCACCTCCAAATCCTGTTCCCCGGTGACTGACAGGCCTAACCGCTGCTTCCGTCGCCTCTCTCAGGGCCGGAAACCCTCGGGCTGCACTCCAGGGAGCACAGAGGAGTCTCAGCTACACACACCTTCCAGAAAGACCAGGAGGAAGGGCCCCAGGCCACGTGTATAATCCAAGGGACCAAAGAATAAGACCAATCCAAGGAGGGAGGAGTTCGGGCCAGAGCTGCAGCCCAAAGGAAGGAAGCCAGATCCCCACACCAGGGCCAGCAAGCCGGAGTCCAACCCCACACCCGGAAGGTAAGGTGAGGCTGAGGTGGGCACAAAAGACATGGTACCAAGGAGACCAGGGTCCAAGGCCCCTTCCCCATGGGGCAGCCCTAGGGCGTGAGGCTTGGTTGAGTTAGCAGTCAAGACACCTGGAGTCTAGGACCCCCTTCGCCACTTGAGCGACCTGAGAAAGCCATGTCATTTCATCACCTGCTTATAACTCACTTTAAAACACATTAAGGGTAAAATGTATTATGTACCCATGTGGGCCAGGCACTGGGGATGAATGGAGGCCATCCATCCCTGTCTCCTGGAGGGTCCAGTCTCCGTGGACTCTGAGCGCTCTCACCCAGGAGGTCACCTCCAGTCCTGCAGAGATGCGCTCTCTCTCACCCCCCGGCACCCAGCAGGGCCGGCGGGGCTAGACACAGGATCAAGTGGCCCTCTCCAACGGCCCTCTGCACCACCGCCTCCTCAGCTGAAACCCCGTCCACACCACCACAGCCCAGGAGCATCTTTTGGATCACCTTTGCTATATGCCCCTGGGGCTTCTGGAAAGTACCTTCCTCGGTCACAGCTTCCACCAGGACCCAACAATACCTACCAACAGCTGAAGGGCAAACCCATGCTAAAGCTCGCTCCACCCGCCCCCCTGCAGCTGGAATGGGTGTTAGAAACCCGCCCCCCTGCAGCTGGAATGGGTGTTAGAAACCTGCCCCCAGCGTAAGAAAGCTCAGTGAGGAAGTGGGAAGCGAGCCACCCAGGCTGCAGGTTAAATGGGCCCCCAGCGAGACTGGTCGCGGGTGCAGGAGAAGCTGTATCCCCAGCACCTGCCCTCAGGCCCACACAGAGTCAGGGAATGGGCTCTGGGCCTCAGGAACACCCAGATTTCCAAATGCCGTCCTCCACCTACAGAATCAGAGCCCGTTGGGTTGGGGCAAGGGAATATGCAGCTTTTTTTCAAGATTCCTGGATGAGTATGACAAAGTCCACCTGGGAACTCCTGTCAGGGTGTATAGGAATTAATGAATGGATGAAGGAGGGAAGGAGGGGAGAAGAAGCCAAGAAGGAGAAATGGATGGACGGACGGACGGTGGATAATGAACGAATGGACGGATGGCGGGTGGTGGATGGATGGACAGACGGATGGACGGATGGTGGATGGATGGATGGATGGATAGATGGATAAGAGATGGTGGACTGATGGATGGATGGTGGATAGTGAATGGATGGATGGATGGACAATGGACGGACGGACGGATGGTAGATGGATGGATGGATAGATGGATAAGAGATGGTGGATGGATGGACAGACGGATGGTGGATGGATGGATGGATAGAAGGATAAGAGATGGTGGATGGATGATGAATGGTGGATAGTGAATGGACGACGGATGGACCACGCACGGATGGACCACGGATGGATATATGGTGGTTGCATGGATGGACGGATGATGGATGGTGGATGGAGAATGATGGAGGAATGATGGATGGCGAATGATGGATGATGGGATGGATGGATGACAGATGACGGAAGGATGACACACTTCTGTGATAAGAATGAGGATGACTGTGTCAATGTCCAGGTAGGATGCTGAAGCAGGAAATTTCTAGTGGTGCACATCCGTGGCTCTTCCTGTAGGGATAAGCCAAAAAGCAAAGGATGGAGGAGGAAGCTGATGTGGGTCAGGAACATGATGCTGGACTGAAGCATCCCGTGAGAAGCGAAGAGGTCCGGTGTGCTATGTAAGCTGACAAGCACTTTAATCACAGCCCGAGGCAGGTGGTGGCCAGGAAATGGCCCCCATCCCTGCTCCTACAAGGACCTACGCACTGTCGCACAGCGGGTGCCCTCGGGGGAGTGTGAGGGTCGCATAAACTGCGCTCTCACAACTGCCACCTGGCAGAGGAGCAAGGAGCGAAGAGAAACTGGGGCCGCAGATTCTGGGAGTATCCCAGGGACCACCAAGTGCAGGACCGGCTCAGAACCGAGAGAGAAGGATCCGGCAGGACTTGGTGAGGGCGGGGGCTGCTGAGACACAACAAAGGGTGGAAACTTTGCTAGTCTTGGACTGGGGGCAAGGGGGGTTACTGATGCCCTTCCATGAAAGGGACGTGTATGGGTGCGCATGAGAAGAGAGATAAAGTGTGTGTATGTGTGTGTGTGTGTGTGTGTGTGTGTGTGTGTGTCACAGAGAGATGATGAGACTAACGGATCCTAACTCTTTACTGACTCCGTAACCTGCCTTGCTTTTTCTGGTTTTCAGCCTTTCATAAACAGCCTGCTGGGAAGGAAGCTTCAACTAATCCAGCGGATTGGAACCTGACCGCATGCCCGCTACGCACAAGGCCCCGGGCTGGGCCAGACGACGCCACGGTGAGCTGTGGCCTGGGAAGGTGAGTTCTGACCACAGCAAGGGAATTCTCTTGGGAGAAGCACAATCCCAGGGGGCCAGGTAGACAGAGAGATCCTGCATGCTTGGAGGGAGGGTCTGGAAAACGCGGAGGTGGCATGGTACCTGAGGCTATCAAATCAGGGATGGCTTCCACAGTCGGGTCGGGGAGGAAGTCCTCCCAGTCAGAGGCGAGAGCATGAACCAGGGCAAGGAGGCAAGGGCTGGGGCAGAGAAGCTCCTGGGGGAGGCTTGGCAGGGCCTGGGGTGGGGAACCGCAGGGAGGAAACAGATGTTAGCCCAGGCCTGGGGCCAGTGTGGAAGGGGACAGTGGGGGGAGGGAGTGGAGGAAGAGGCCAGAGGAGCCAGAGGTCACTGGGATTCTACCCTGCAGGGGGCTGGGAAGAATGACTGGAACCAATTATTCAAAACTCTGCAGGGCTTAGCGATGTGCTCAATACTACACGGCAATACATAATTCAGTGTGTGCTTAGTAAATGCCATCACCATCCTGCCAGGGGCTGAGGCCAGAATCTCAGAGTCATCCCCAAACCCTCTCCAGGACATGCAGACCTTCAGTAAGCCGCACTGCTCTCCCGCCCAGATACCCTGCACCCAGCCGCCGCACCCCTCTCCTCCCTCTGCTCCCTGTTCCCCTACCTGGAAGGCTCTGTCCCCACCTCTTCCCATGCCCACCTCCTGCACCTCAAGCCTCCTCCTCCAAGAAGCCTCCCCTGACCACCAGTCGCCTTCCCAGTCACTCATGTCACCCCATTTTTTGATGTCCTTTTCAACACCCACTTCCCTAACCTTTCCTAGCTTGCCCATAGCTATATCCCCAACACCTGGAACAGCGTCAAGCACAGAATACGTCCTCAATAAATATTTGCTGCACTGCGCACAATGCCACTGTGGACGCTGTATTCACAGACACATGACATCTGCTGCCCGGAGCTGCAGCTCCCAGGAGATGTACCCCGAGACGGGGTCAGACCAAGGGCAGTCACGGCCAATGTCCAGGCAGTGCTCCGTATGGATGGGGGCCATCTGGATAAGGCTGTCAGCAAGTGGTAGCCCCAGCAGAGAGAGAGAAGGGGGTAGGAAGTCACCGCCCTGGAGGCAGACCCTTATCCCCAGCTCAAGGACTGGAGGGGGGTTGCCACGTGCAGACTGATGCAATTTCCTCAGCACCAACTGCTGGGGAAACCTAACAGGTTAATTTCTTCGCCCCCAAGGACAGCAGGGAACACCAGCAGGCACGGAGGCCTGGCACCTCTCCCACCATCCGGGCAGGTCCGCAGTGCCGGGTGGCGTAGCCCGGGATCCCTCACACCAGACGGAGGCGGGGCTTTGAACCAACCCATCTGTGGCCTGTCAGCCCCACCCATTTCCTTGGCCTTGAAAGGCTCGGCCTCCCTTACCCCGCGCCTCTACACAAAACGGTCTCTTTGGATCCTGACAATAGGATACAAATATAGGCCATTTCACAGACCAGAAAACTGAGGCCACGCCACACGGGTCGTGCCAAAGGCACGCCTAGAACCCGGGTCTTTGCTTGTCGGCCCGGGGCTATTCCTGCTAGTCATTCACAACAGTTTCTAAAATTAATAGGAAACGAGAAGTATGTGCGTGCCCATACATGGAAACGTCCCTGTGAAATGCGAAACGAACCCGGCACAACCCGAGGGAACACGGCCACGCTCGCAGCTGGCGGCGTCTGCGCCCCCACACCCCGGCCCCTGGGCTCAAGGGCAGGGGCATTGCCTCGTTGACCTCCGTCACCCCGGACACCCGGGCCGGCGCGCGCGCGCCCCGCACTGGGCTCCAGAACCGCACCGAACGGCCGGGACGCCCGCCCGAGCCCAGCTCCCCCCCCCCCCCCCCCCCGGGCCCGCGCGCCCCCCTCGCGCCTCCCCTCCCCCGGCCCGGAGGGGGAGCCCCCGCAGGCCGCCGGCCCAAGCCCTACGGTTGGCGGCCCGAGCCCCATCGGAAAAGTTGCCGGGGGCTCGCGCGGCGCCGAGGCCACTTGGCCGCCCACCCCGGCCCCGGCGCCGCCCCCCGCCGCGCGCGCCCACTCACTCGTGCTGGGCCGCCAGGTGGTTGAAGACATAGGTGACCGGGATGGCCGAGAGGGACAGCACGAAGACCCCGGTGGCCGCAGAGGCACTCATCGCCGCCGCCGCGCCGCTCGCCCTTCAGCGCATCCCGCGCGGCGCCCCGCCCCAGCTTCCGGCAGCGCCCGCGCCCCTCGGCCGTGCCCTTCGGGGCGTCCCGCGCCGCGCCCTCAGCAGCGCCCCCTCGGCGCGCCGGCCCGCAGCCGCCCGGGAGCGCAGCGCCGCGGTGCGGTCCCGGGGGACGCCCTGGCCGCGCCCCGGCCGGGGAGCGGCGACAGTCCGCGGCGCGGGATAGGTGTCCCGGGGGCGCGCGCTCTGCGGGAAGCCGGCGGCGGCTTGGGAGGCGGGCACGGCCGGCCGCGGATCCTCGACGACCTGGAGAGGCTCTGGGCCGCGCTGCGGGCGGCGGGGGGGGGGGGGGGGGGGGGCGGGGTCAGCCCCCCCGGCGTCGGAGCGGGAAGGGCCCCGCGAGCTCATCCACATGGGGAGCCCTAGGCCGGGGGGACGGGAGGGACGATGATCCCGAAACCGTGGATCGTCCCCGCCAGAGGCCGACAGCGGGCAGCAGGCACAGCTCGGTGCAGAGAACCGGGTCAACCCCGGGCTGCTCGCGCTCGTGCCGCTGACCTTGGTCCAGTTACTTAGCTCTTTGGTCTTTTCCCTTCTCTGTCCAATGGGAATAGCGCGCACAGCGCAGGAGGCGATGAACTGAGCCGCTGTGTGCGGATTGACCCCCCGCGCCGCTCGGAACACCGGGGTCTCCTGCAATTCCCGTTTCTGGGGGGTTGAAACTCACCCTGGGAGAAACGCTATGATTTGAGAGACCAGGTAGCGTTCCGGGGGCCGGGCTTCTGCGGGACTGGAGGCGCGGGGCCCTGCACGGGGAATGAAGACCGGGAGGCGAGGGCCGGGGGCTCAGACCGCCGTCAGACAGTCAGACGGGCGCCGACTATGCCCGAGGCTGCTTGACGGTGCTGGGGGCGAGGTCTCAGAACCCCTGGGCCTCAGCCTGGCACCGTCATCTGCTGTCCCGGGAAAGTGGAGGACAAGGAGTTCCAGACAGACAGCAGCTCGGGCGACCCGGAGAGGGGAGCGGTACTCAGTACTTAGCCAGCAGCGGCCCAGGGCCTGTAGGCATCGTTCGGCTCCTTTTAGAGAGGACGGAGATGAGCCACAGAGAGGCCGTGACCTACCCCTCTGGGGCCACTGCACTTTCCCAAGCCAGCTCTCCTGATCGCCTGCCTGGGTGCACCCGGGAGGCTGGGGTCTAACTCTGAGGGGGTAATGATAAAACCTTGGCCCAAATCGTGACACAGCCAAAGTTTCCCCCAAGAGACATCCGTACCTCTGACCGGGCTGTCACCCTCCCTCACAACTACTCCGGGTGCTTGTCACTGTCCTTAAACTCTCTCTTCCTCCAGACAACAAACCCCTCTGAGCCCCCCACTCTCCCCCTAGCCCTTCCCTGAGGCCAGCCGAGCCCCTCCCTCACCACCCAAACCCGCTACATGCGTTTTACCTTCTCTCTTATACCTTGAACCCCTCTGGCTGCCCTGGGTCCCTCCCCTCAACCTAGGCACACGCAGGACTACGTCCCAGTGTAGCCATGGCTCCCTGGGCCAGCGGCTCCTCTGTTAGCCGCCTTCTCTCCTTTCTCACGCGCGCTCTGATTTAATGGCCGAGCTCCGCTGAGAGATCCCAAATTACGGTCCTCCTGCTGGCGTCTCCCCTCAGCGCTGCTGCATGGCACCCCACGGACTCATCCCAGTCAACATGGCCAAAATGGATTTCCTCATCGGCCATGAGACCAGCTTCCTCTCATCTGGTGGCCACCACCCCTCACCCGACAGGCCAAGCCAGACACCTGGGAATGCACCTCAGTTTTGGCCGATCCCCCTTCCTCTGGTTTCGGCAGCACTGCCGGCGCTCCCTTCTAATACTTCTCAAGTCTGCGCCCCCACCGTCTGTCCGGGTCTGTCTCCCGTGTCCTACCCCTTCCATCGTCTCTCCGGCTCTAATCCTGCCAATTCTAGAAGACCTCACCTGACCCCCACCCTGGGCCTCCCTCCCCCTGCATCAAGCTTTGCTCTTCAGAGCGCTTCCACTCTTCCAGATTAACTTGCTTACGTGTCTGCTTTCTGTTCTGTGTCTCTCTCTCCATTATGACGTAAGCTCGGCAAGGTCAGGAACGCACCCGTCGTGTTTATGGTTCTATTCCTATCATTTCTATTAGCAGAAGAGGTGCTCGAGAAATCTTTGTTCAGTGAATGAATGCTCAAGTCATCACTGTGCATTGGAAATATGTGAGCCGCATGTGTAATCTTAATTTTTTTTTTCTTTAGGTAAACTCTATATTCAACATAAGGCTTGAACTGAAGACCCCGAGGCCAAGAGTCACACGGTCCACCAACCGAGCCAGCCAGGTGCCCCTGTAATCTTAAATTTTCTAGCAGCCACATTACAAAAGAAGGACGCAGGTGAAATTATTTGTCATGATATAGTCTATTGAAGCCGTATGTCCAAAAGATGATTGTTTCAACAAGTCATCAGTGTCAAAGGTATTAAGATATTTTACACTAAATCTTTCAAATTTCATGTATTTTACACATAACAGTATGTTCTGTTTCAGACTAGTCACATTTCAAGCACGCAACGGCCACATGTGGCAAGTGGCATCTATACCGGAATCATGGTTCTAGAACTTTCTCCCCCTCTCGTACTGTCCTGGCTTCAGCTGTGCTCTCTGCTGGCTACTGTCAAGAATGGGTGTGATATTAAATCACTTATAAGCTTATTCAAGTGTCCTCAGAGAGTCTACCATGTTTCTAGCATTGTTCTAAGACATGGCCATGCAAAGATGAATCATAAACACATCTTCCCAAGAAGGCCACAATCTGGTGCGAGAAAGGGATATGTAAACAATTACCATAAAAGGCGTCAAAGATGTATGTACAGCTTGTTAGAGGAACCACCGGTTCTGTCCGGAGGAGTCAAGAAAAGCTACGAGGAGGAGGTGAGGCTTGCGCCCAGACTCGAAGAGCAAGTAGAAGCTGGCCAAGCAGACCAGGAACGGGTGGGGCTTCCCAGGCAGTGGAGACAGCACACGTGATGGCAGAAATGGGTGGGCACATGCCACGGGATGAACTTCAAGTCACTTGCTTTGCTTGAAAATACCAGGATGTCATGCACAAAGGGGCTGGCAGGAGGTGAAGCTGGACAGGTGACCCGGGACTCGATCTCGGATCAAGTGCAGGGAGCATGTAAGGTTCATGAGTGGGAGAGAGTACCATCTTCAAAGCCCCGCCTGGCAGCTGGTGGGGACCACGGTTTAGAAAGAGGAGAGACAGGAGGCAGGAAGGCCAACTAGGAAGCTAGGACAGGGGTCCAGCGATAGATCATGAGGACACGAACCAAGGAAGTTCGAGGAAGAAAAGGGTCTGGAGAGGGATCGTAAGGGGAGAAAGTTGGGAGGCGGGGACTGAGCACAGGTTTGGTTTCAGACACGTGGGGCTGCCAGTGCCCATGGAGTTCCTGGGAGGAATGGTCTCATTGGCAACTGGGGATACCAGCCTGTGGCACCAAGAGAGGTACAAATGACAGATATAGATCTGGGGGGTCAGGAGCCTGGAGATGTGGCTGAATATCAAGGAGATGAATTCCCTGTCCCAGGAAGAGGGTAGAGACAAAGAGAATAGTAACAGACACGGCCAGAGAGCGGGTGGTGGGCCCTGCCCAAGGGCATCTGAACGCAGTGGCGTAGGCCTTCAACACCCCCACCTCAGGAGCTGTTCCCTCAGAGTCCGCAAGAGACCCGGGGGCCACTGCAAAGCTCAGGTGCTATGATATACATGTTGGAGATTGTGATTTTCTTGATAACAGTTCCTCTTAATGCTGAAAGTATGAGTGGCCAGAACTCTTGTAGTGGAGGAGCCTGTGCACTAGAAACCCTCCAGCAACCTGCCCAAACCCAGTGAAAATTATCTCATTCCACAACACTACTGTACTGTGGAGACTCCAAAGTGTAGTTAACCTTTGAATAATGCAGGGGGGTTAGGGACCCCCTCTCTACCCTCTCAGTCAAAAATCTGCATATACCTTTTGACTCCCCAGAAACTGTTGACCAGAAGCCTTACCAGTAACATAAATGGTTGATTCATGCATATTTTGTATGTTATCTGTATTCTACACTATTTTGTTATGATCGAGTAAGCCAGGGAAAAGAAAATGTTAAGAAAATCATAAAGAAGAGAAAATACATTTACAGAACTGAGCTGTTTATTTACCAAAAAAGAAATCCACGTATAAGTGGGTCCATGCAGTCCCAACCCATGTTGTTCCAGGGTCAAGGGTATTTCCACTAATATTATCTCTTTTAAGCTTCACAGCAGCTATCTGAAGAAGAGAGAGAGCCCTTTATGGATGCAGAAAGTGAAGCTCAAAGAGGCCACGTGACTTGCCCAAGGTCAAAAGGCTAAGAGAGAGGGTCAACCTGAATTCAGTCACTGTATCTGTGAATCTATGCCCAGTGACTGAGCCTAAGTCACTAGACCCACGTTGCCACAGCTCACTGAGCACCACGTTGGACTCCTTAGAAATGGTGGATGGACACGCTACAGGCTTAGCCAGCTGCCTCCTTGCTCAGGAAGCTGAGGTCCGGAGTTCTATTCCACGCCGAGCAGTAAGCATTAAATCCCCATCTTGAAAAAGGGCTGGATATGACTTCAACGGTACTCGGACAACAAAGTAGTTTGGTTTTTTATTTTGTTGTGAGTTTGTGTGTATGTATGCTTTTTAGGAGCATCAATCTTGCAAGCCATGGAGACTAATATTGTAGCTGTGAAACTTGACTCCAAGCTTCCTGCAAGCAAGCAAAAATAGACCCGTGGAGGTACGCACCGTTCTGTGGTAAGAAAGACACAGGTTTTTGTCACATTGATTCAAAATAATTGACAGATCAGGAATTCAACGGAAGCAGCCCTCACCATGCCCGTTTCTGCCACAGAGGGGAAGTGAAAGCAGAACATGAGGGAACTTGGTCCTCAGGAGCTAAGAAAGAACATCGGGAGGGTAGGACGGAGTAACTCCTCTGAAAGAGTAAAGTGGAAGTCAGCCCACACGTCTGCTGGCCCCCAGCCCCAGAGCTCTTGTTCTGCACGTTTCGGTTTCGCCCTTTTTAATCCTCCTTTAAATGTTGTGTTCATGTTTTTATGAAAGGCCGCACGCTCGAGATGAACGTGCAAGGGGTCATCAAACAGATTGGTTTGTGGGGTGTATAGGGACGAGACAGATAACCTGAGAGTGACCAAGGTAAGGCTGCTGTGCCTTCGTGGGTAGACCACTAGGATCCTGTCCAAAGAAGGCACCAGACAGTGATGAAACCCCTCGGAGAAACCCCAAGTCACTCTGAACACTAAGTCACACTCAACACTAGATTTCTCGTTGGTAACCATGAGTGCCCTGATAAGGGCTGCGGTTTGGGGTGACGACCGCTGTCTGTCCAGCACCTAATACAGTGCCAGGCATAGAGCAGATGCCCAATAAATGTGGACTGGAGAGAAAAAGGGGGAGAGGAAGAAGGGAAGGTGGGGTTTAAACTAAAATAGGAGGGGAGGGGAAGAGATGGAAGGACAGACGTCTGCAGGACAGTGAGACGGAAATAAATGAAAGGAGAGATGAAGTTAGGCTATAAAATGTTCGTCAAAAGGTCTAGTGCGCTCGCTCGCTGGTTGGGGCCTGGACCGTTGCCCTGGGTTTCCTAGCAACCAAAGCAAGGAAGGAAACATAATAACATTCACAGTATCCATAGGATAAAAACAGATCAGTTGTTCAGAAGCTCTTCCCTGGTTCCTCTTAAAGGAACACTGTGTCATACAGTATGTCCTCAGCAACATTCCTACAGTAAATATAGAATCAAATTCTGAACAGTTGTCTCTCAGTACAGCCTCGGTGCGGGTGATCGGCATGGCGCCAAGACCCACTCAAGGAGCCAAAAGAACTTCACCAGATAAGCAACTCTCTGAAGGTCTGGCGTGGGGCTGTGCTGCATTTTATAATGAGGGCAGAGCTCTCCCACGGAGATAGAGCATCACCTCACAGACCTTCTCAACCGCCCCACAGGGTTCTTCTCCCCTGCCAACCTGAAGCCATCTCCAGCTGGGGTCAAAGGGAATCCAGCAATATCCCTCCAGGCTACGCTCAAGGAATAGCATTTCACGTCATAATGTTTCCCTCGAACAACACCACAGGCAGTTTGACATTTTAGAGCCGGCAAGAAGGAAGAAACCATCTACGATGTTAAGTAAGGACAGAACGTTACGGTTTGGCAAGCCAACGGAGGGCGACTTGACCTTCCTGTGGGAAGGAGCTGAGCACTTGGACAAGGACTGATTTCAAACCCAGGGTTGCTGCGGTATTCAGACCGCTCCTGGGGGATAGCAGAAAGACCTAGTTAGGGTTTGGGTTGGACAGAAGTGATTGAAGAGGAGGTAGGAGGCTTCCTTGACAGTTTCCTCCCCTCCTCTAGATGCCTTTTGAACCTCTGATTCCAGAGGTGACATAATAGGTAACAGAATAATTAACATTATTAACTGGCCAATAAATGTGTGTATATATATTTGGGGGGTGCTTGAATGGCATCTGCCTTCAGCTTAGGTCACCCCTGGGCCAGGCTCCCTGAGCAGTGGGGAGCCTGCTCCTCCCTCTCCCTTGGCACCCCCCTCCACTCATGTTTTCTCTTTCTTTTAAATAAATAATAAAATCTTAAAATATATATATTATATATACATTTACGTAGGTAGGAAGCTATGCATAGCTTCCTACCTACCTTCCTATATATATATATATATATATATATATTTGAGAGAGCGAGAAAGAGCGCACACGCACACGCATGTAGTGGGAAGGGGCAGATGGAGAGAGAATCCCAAGCAGAGCCTGACACAGGGCCCATCTTACCGCCCCGACACCAGGACCCCAGCTGAAACCGAGAGTTGATGCTTAACCAACTGTGCCACCCAGGTGGCCCCAATAACTATATACTTTTAAGAAAGAAGAAATAATCCAGTGCTTGAAGCAGGAAAGGATACTCCTGGTCAACCAGAAACGTGAAAGATACCTAGAAGACTGTGGTAGCCTTGGCTTTGGTGGCCCCACGAGCCACCGTTCATGCCTCGTGGTAGATCCTACCGCCTGGACTCTGGCTTGCTCTGGCCAGTGGGACCTTAGCATAATTAAAATAGATATCGGTAAGAGCTTACACGTTACAGTGTGTCCTCTGGGGATACTGTCTTGGAAGCCAGCCACCGTGCAGTGAGGAGGCCCGAGCAGCCACGCCGAGAGGCGGGCATGGGCCGACAGCCCAAGCTGAGATCCCAGCCAGCAGCCAGCCCCCACATGGAGGAAGGCTGGTCCAGACCTCCTGACCCTCCCGACATCAGCCCCCCATGAAGCAAAACAACTGCATGGTCAACCCACGGGATCATAAGAAAGTAACTCATTTTTGGTGTTTAAGCACTGAAGTTTGGGATGGTTTGTGGTGCAGCAGCGGACGGCTGACAGCAGAAAGCAGAGCTGGAGGAAGAGCAGAGGGAACATAAGGCTCACACCCGGGACGCCTCCCGAGGGAGACAGGGAGCAAGTCCACGTTCAGAGTAAATAGACACGGAGTGGAGGCGGCTCTGAACAGCGCTCAGGGAGGGGCGGCGCCGCGGGCCACTCTGTCAGGCCGTCCTTCTGTCTCCAGGCGAGAATACGGAGTAGCCAGAGGCAGGGGTGGTAATCAGGAGCCCTGCTCTGTGGAGAAGCTGGGCCGTCTGCCTTGAGAAGGTCTGAGGTAGGCTGTAGGGCCAAAGAATGAAGCAGAACCCTCTGGGACAACTGTGGGAGTCCCTAGCCTGACTGACTGCTTATGCCTCATCCTGGTACCCAGAAAGATTTCTGTGTCTGGAACTCCACGGCCAGAGAACCCTCAGACGGCTCCGTCGGCCAAGGGAGAGGCCGGAAAGAGGCCGACAGATCTGCAGAGGCTCACGGAAGCTACCCAGGCTCATTCATACAGCCCTTCTGTCATGTCTGCAAACAGAAAAGCGAGGTTGCTAAATGTAGTAGGAAAATCCATAGCATGGAAGAGGAGGGTCAAGTTAAACCAACAGAAACATTTACCTTGAGGGCGCCTGGGTGGCTCACTCAGTTAAACGTCTGCCTTTGGCTCAGATCATGATCTCAGGATCCTGGGATCGAGCCCCACATCAGGCTCCCTGCTCAGCTGGGAGCCTGCTTCTTCCTCTCTCTCTGCCACTCCCCTTGCTTGTGTGCCCCCCACCGACCTCTCTCTCTCAAATCAATAAATAAAATCTTAAAAAAAAAGCAGAAGAAGAAAAAGAAAAACTGACTTTGGAGGAAACAGAACAATTTAGGAAGGAAGAGAGGACTTCATAAAAGTTGCAATTAATACCCTTAGAGAAACTTGAGATGTGTTGGCTGAGGAAGGGGAAGGAATGGCCATCAGAAGGGAACAGAGAACAAGAGAAAGTTCTTGGAAATGAAAAATGGGATTGCAATAGGAAAAATTCAGTTAAGGGGCTGAATAGTAATTTTGATGCTGCACAAGGCCAAGCAGTTAATCTGGAATCATGGAATCTTAAAGAATGTAGAGCAAGAGGAAGAAAGAGGAAGACAGTATCAGAGCATGGAGAGGAACCCAAGAGATCTATCATCAGTCTCATTAGGAAAGAATAGAGAAAGTAGGGAGAGAAAATTACCAGAGAAGGAACAACAGTATTTTCTTAAGGTCAAGGAATCCATGAGTACTCAAGATTGAGAAGGCCCACTAAACAAAATTAAAGAAAAGAGACTAAACTCTCCCTGCTAAGTTTACCAACCTCCCTTACCCTGATCCACTCATTCCCTTCTCCCAGAGCACTTTCCACTTGCTAGCATGCTATACTTTCTTATCCATTGTGCATATAATCTTATATATGCACATTCTTATATACTTTCTTATCCATTGTGCATATAATCTATGACCCACCTTTCCCTGCTAAATTGTGAGCTCCAGGAGGACAGGAATTTGTTTCCGATTTGTCCCTTGTTCAGTGAACCCTGGCACCTGCCCTCTAGTAGGCGTGAGTAAATATTTGTGTTGAATTGAATTAAAATCTAGATAGACATGCCGGATATAAACAGATCCTAGAATCTTTGGGATTTCCTACAATAGGACGAGAAACAGAACTGTCATCTAACATTAATAACAGCGGAGCCTGGAAAATAAGCAAGTTGCTCTCTTCTACATCCTGAGAAACACTGTCCCAGTCCATGGCTAGAGCAGACACATCTGCGAACCTAAATTAGGCATTGGGAAGTGAGGTGTGATTGATCACCAGAGGAACCCAGTGGGAAAATCAGCCATTTCCCCCAGAACAAACCACCAGTAGAAGTTCACATCTCAAACAGTGGTATAGAATGGTATAGTTTCACAAGGGAGAGTTTTCCCCCTACTCTGAGCTCAAACCACGACACATAAGTTTCATTTTTAACTCTTAAATGATGGGAAATGTTTGGGGGGTTCACCCTTTTATCACAGATATGTATCTCCTTAAAGGTCCCAGCTATCTTCAGCAATGTCAGTTTCAACCTTCTGCAACCAGCGAACTCGAAGCCAGGTGTCCCAGCCTAGGATAGACATGAAAACCAAGTTTCCAAGTATTTGAAAGGACACCCTCCCTAAGCTGCACATGCCTTATCACTCACAGACTCCAGGCCCCCAAGCCTGGTTTCCTCTTAGCCTCTGGGGGTTTCCCTTATGTTTGTGCGGGTCTTCCCATGTGCTTAAGTGATTCTGTTATATGAATTATATGTGACTATTTTCAGGTGTTTTTAAAAAAATATTTTATTTACTTATTTAACAGAGAGATCACAAGTAGGCAGAGAGGCAGGCAGAGAGAGAGGGAAGCAGGCTCCCTGCTGAGCAGAGAGGCCAATTCGGGGCTTGATCCCAGGACCCCAAGATCATGATCTGAGCCAAAGGCAGAGGTTTAACCCACTGAGCCACCCAGGTGCCCCTCAGGTGTTTTTTTAGTGGGAGAGTTTGCAGACGATTCGGTCCAGATAGCTCAGAAATTTAACTTGGAAGAAAACTTGAAAAAATGAAACTATCAGGTAACGGGTGCCCCCCCCACCACCACCACAAGGGCATTTTCAGAAATGTGAGTTCTCAAAAAATCAAACTCCCTTGATCTTTTTCTCAGAAAACTCCTGGAGGATGTGTTCCACTGATATAGGGACGTGTCCAACGCTGATTCAGAAACAGAAGCTCCAGCCCATGAATAGGGCCAAGGGGTCCCCAGGATGAGGGGCAGCAGCTGTGTAGCCTGGAGAACACGCAGCCTGCTTAGGGCACAAAGAAGGCAACTCCAGGAGAGCATCTCTAGAAAATGATGGAGTCGTTAGATGACCGAGTGTTTTGTGTGAAGGTTCTTAGAGAGGAGAAACAACAGAGTTTGAGGCTGAAGTAGTGAGAGGAAGTCGAAACTAAGCACACCGTCATCATTTCCCGCATAGCAGAAAGTCAATAAATAACACTAAGACCTGAGAAAAATCACAACATAGCAGCGTCAACGTGTTGCTTGGAAATATGCAAGCAAAAGCAAGCATTGGGAGAGGTTGCCTTTGGAAGCGGAAATCAGGGGTGGGAAGGTCGGATAAGTGTGACTCCTGCCTTCATATCCAGCCTTGTCAATGTACTTTCATTCAATACACATATAGCTTTGATAAAAATAAATCAGTAAATAGAATGGGTATGATAGCATAAGACAGTGTTCATTTCATTGTTGATTTTTGCAGCAAGACAGTTTTGATCCAAAGATAGGCATCTTTGCGTAAGTGTTCAAGAGATGACTCAGTTTTCCAAAGGCAGCTCTTAACCCTTTCATGCTTGGATCGCCATCTCCGGGACACCCATCCTGTCTTCTTCATCTTTGCCACTTTGTTCTTCGTTTATTAATTGGTTTTATGATCAAATTCTCTTTTGTGAATAAGATGCCTTTCTCCGGCATCGCTTTCATCAACTTTGTGAAACTCCCCAACCCAACAATCCCGGAGACGCGGGCTGACTGCTGGGATAAAAAGCCATTCTTTCAATGGGCGGGGATAGACGTTGAGGCTAATCCAGTGGGGACCAGTTTCGCACTGGACCAGTTCATTAGTGAACTTGCTGCAGGGCTGATGGCTTTTGTTACTTTACATAAACTCAAACTGTGGGGTCTTGATTAACGAATAGTCCATAAGAATTCTGCTTGTGGGAAAACGGACTGTCCTGACAGCCACGTTCACGGCTCAGTCATTGGTTCACCACCTGCTTGACGTCCAGCATGGAAGAAACTGGCCTAACGGTGGGCAGCAGAGAGAAGGAAGAAGGAAAGACAGGTGAGGACTACACAGACTGTGCATTTCACCACGGTTCCAAGCGCTAGTGTGCAAGAGGAACGCCTGTGCAAATGACACCCGCCCCCCACCCCGGGCAGGGAAGCTAGTGACAATTTTAAGTTGTAGGGGGATAGGTTCTGTTTGGCTCTCTGAGGAGCCTACCCTGGGAGATGTGCAGAGATTGAGGTGGCTGAAATGGGGCAGAAGGAGGAGAGGGGCAGTAATGGACCCAAGAAACAAAGGAGTTTGCAATCAGGGCAGAGAGGGTGACGGCAGGAAGGCCAAGCTAATTAGGACTCGAAATCAGAGTGTGTGGCTACTTGGATCGGAGGGGCAGGGACCAGAGGAGGAATTAGGAATGGCAGCTGGCTGGGGAGAAGGAAAGGAACAGCCATTCTGTAACTATTGGAGATGGGAATTTCTACTAAACTCGGAGGCTCAGATGTAGTGAAACCTGTTGGGTTCTCCTCTAAGGCTCCAAGACGGTCCTCCTCGCTGGGGCTTGTTGCTGCCCAAATAAAACCAAGTTTTAGAAACGAGGAGAGAAAGAACTGGGACCACCTTGCAGGGCTGTTTGGAGCACTTCGAGTTACAAGTAACAAGATAACTCACGCTGGGCTTAAGCCATGAAGACAGTTGAAAATCCGACATGACAAGAATCCTGGAGAAAGCAGCTTCCTGGTCCGGTGCAGCGGCTTGAGGACGTCCCTGAGGATCCAGGGCCACTTTCTGCCTTCCTAACCCCCATCCTCAGCATGGTGGCTTCTCCCCCTTAAACTGGTCAACACACAGCTCTTTCCTCTCTTGGCTTCTATTTTTTTATGTTTTTAGATTTATTTATGTTATTTTTATTTTTTTTGTAAAGGTTTTATTTATTTATTGGAGAGAAAAGCACAAGCAGGAGCAGAGGGAGAAGTAGACTCCCTGCTGAACAGGGATTTCTCCCCCCCACTCCTCTGCCGAGTGTGGGGCTCAATCCCAGGACCCTGAGGTCATGACCTGAGCCCACCTAACCGACTGAGCCACCCAGGTACCCCTAGATTTATGTTTTCACTTTTAAGTCATCTCTACACCCCACCTGGGACTCAAACTCACAACCCCGAAATCAAGAGTCCTAGGCTCCATGGCTGAGCCAGCCCGGTGCCCCTCTTGCCTTTTGTTTTTGACTGGCCTGCGAAATGCTTCCCAAGAGCCTGCTCCCGGACTCCTTCCATCCCCCTGGCTGCTTGTGTGCTCTTTGCAGACCAGGCGCTAACAGGGCAGTGGCGAGCCTCCAACCAATTAACAGCTTTTCTCGGTGGCCCAGTCCCTCCCTTGTAGGTGTTGTCGCCCAAATGCAATCTGGTCTGACAGCCTAGAAAGATGAGATAAGAGGTAGGTAGTGATCTTAAGTCATATTTCCTGCCTTCAAGACCCAGGAGTCTTGAAGGGGGACAAAAAGACAAAAAGAAATGACCCAAGTCAGCTTCCTCCTAAACAGCTCCTGATCGCGTTTACAGGGGAAGGAAAACAAAAAGGCCTTATCTATACGAGGCACTTGCCAGGATACAACTGGTCTATTTAAGTTCCTTATGGAAAATATGCCGGGAAGGGACGACCTGGTGGGGCCTAACCTACGGGAAAGCGCGAGCATCAGCTGGGTCATTACCGGAGGGTAAAGCGAAGCTGTTTCCTGCCCCGTCTACGCACGCAGTGCCCCACGTGCAGCTCTCACCAGCGCTCACGTTCACTCTGGACCAGGGCGTGCCAGCGCGTGATGAGGAAGGATGTGGAGCTACCCTGGGCGGCCCACACTTCTTCGTGTCTCCAGTCTCAAAGCTCCTGGAGCTTTGGAATGACTAGAAAAGGCCAATCCTGGACAAGATCTCTGACTTCTTGTGAGTTTGATGGAAGAATCTCAACTTTTGTGTTATCTCAGGTAGGTGAGCTGCAGTGCTGTTATCCTTGCTTGAGAGATGGAAAAGGGGCCCCTTAGCGAGCTGAAAACCTTGCCACACTCACCTTGCCAGCAATGAGCAGGCCAGGAAAGGCTTGAGGCTTTGCAGCCAGAGCTCCCGCTGACACCAGGACAGGGGGTTGAGCCCATGGCTTCCCTCAGCCCTGAACACAGTTTTACCACATACAGAACACAATTCTGCTGCTTTCGGACATCAACTGATCTATTGAGGCCACAGGCTAAAATCAAACAGCCAGATGTTCTTTTCACTTGATTATCAGGATTTCAGCTGGATTTTTTTTTTTTTTTAAGCCAGGTAGCAGCAATTAACTTTAGAAGGTGTTGGAGGAAGTTCCAGGGAAGGAGATGTCATTGACTCGGTCTGATGTGCTTGTGGGACTCCTGTAGCTGCATTTCTAGTGGACATTCAGATGTCTCAAACCAGGGTTATGCTAAGAAGAATGATCAGGGGTGAAGACAGAGACAGAGGAATCACCTGCATTGGCTGAAATCATGGGAACAGATGAGGTTGTGCAGAGAGTGAGTTTGGAGGAGGGAAAAGGAAAGAGAAATCAGGTACCAGTGCTTATGGCTGGGGACAGACAAGGAGCTCATCCTGCAAGAAACTGAGAAGGAAAGATTAGAGAGGTATGAAAAAAAAAAATCACCCAACTGCAGCATAAAACCCAGGCAGAGGGGCTGGTCCCGTACCACAGCCAGCAAGATCGAATGACATGTGGATTTGGCAGTTAGAAGATGACCAGTCAGTCAACAGCCTTGAGGTGCCCAGCGTAGTGGGGCCAAAGCCAGACTCTTGCTGGCTTGGGCAATGGCAAGAGATAAGGTGTGCCGTGAAGATTCTGTGATAGGAAGGAGAAAGAAAGAGGCCACTTCGAGGCTGACATAGGGTTGAGGACATCTTTTCTGTTAGGGGACATATGTAAATATTTGTGGGTACCAGCCAAAAGTGCCAGCAGGAAGAGAGAGCTGAAGTCTCCAGAAAGAAAGGAGATGGTCAGCAAGAGAGCGAGGGGATGACCTCAGAGCGAAGGCAGACAAACCAGCCTCGGCAAGAAGGTTCCCTTCAGAGGCGGACGGGGAAGTAAGACGACGACCGACTTAGAACTGGGTTAATCTTGTGTCTGTTGCTGGGAAATGAGTCGAGATGGGCAAAGTTAAATGAAATGTGTTCACATAATCAGGCTGGTCTATATTTACTTTCCTGTAACCGGAGAGCGGCATGTCCTAGGGATGTGCACTCTGAAACCCAGCCCGCTGTTCTGAATCGCATTTCTGGCCATGACATGCTTTTTCGTGGAAGGTCATATTTAGTTCCCCGCAGCCGTCTCAGCAACCACTCAGCATCCGTGGCTGCTTTCAAAGGCTCAGAACATATGGGGCAGATCATTCCGGCTCCTGAATGTCCTCGGAGCCCTAATACTATTTTTATGAACTTGACAACAGCTTTGGTCATGGGGGTATACACCGGACTCACTTCGGTTGTTTATCTTATTGTTGATTGCATCAGAGTAGTATGTGAGACAGCTGATAAGGCAAGTACAACTGGGCAGTTAAAATAGATTAAAAAGGGGAAAAAGCCGCAACGGTGACAAAAATTTAAAAACTACCTTGCGTTCCATGGTAATTACAGGAATGTCAATATCATTTGAAAAATGAGGCTCTGTCTGTTAAGTAATCAAAAGCAAAGTCAAATGATCCAATCTATGTGAGGTTGACTTTAGGAAAAGAGCAATACGGACAGTGCCAGGGAACATTGAAATTGGTTCAGCTCATTGAATAATTGCTAATGTTTACTGAGCATTGACTCCAAGAGTTCAGCAGCTTGTCCAAGGTCAGGAAGCAAGAAGGTGACCCCGCCACCCCTGAAGCCCGGAAGCTGGATTTCAGAGCCTTGTTCGGAGCCAGTACTCGATTCCTGCAGCAGCCGCGACACTCTCAAAGCTTAGCGACCCTTTGTGCTGAAAACACTCAACACAACCCAAAGCTGAAATACTCAACAATGAAAGACTAAAACCTTCACACCTAAAATCAGGAGCAAGACACGGGTGCCTACTTTCACGACTGCCAGTCACTGTACAGGAAGTCCCAGGCAGAGCAATTACGCAAGAAAAGAAATAAAGGCTTCCAAATTGGAAAGGAGGAAGTAAAATTGTTTTTTAAAGATCTGTTTATTTATTTAAAAAATTTTTAAAAGATTTTATTTATTTAACAGAAGGATGGAGAGCACAAGTAGGCAGAGAGGCAGGCAGAGGGAGACGGAGAAGCAGACCTCTTGACAAGCTGGGAGCCCGATGTGGGGCTCGATCCCAAGACCCTGGGATCATGACCTGAGCCGAAGGCAGACGCTTAACTGACTGAGCCACCCAGGCGCCCCAGAAGATCTACTTATTTATTTTACAGAGAGACACAGAAAGAGACAGACGGTATGTGCAAGCGGAGGGATGGCGCGCAGAGGAGAGGAACAGAGAATCCCAAGCAGAGTCCGTGGTGGGCACAGAGCCCCGCGCGGGGCTCGACCTCCCAACCCTGAGATCATCACCTGAGTGGAAACCAAGAGTCAGATGCTTAACTGACTGCTCCACCCAGGTGCCCCAGTAAAATTGTTTCTGTTAACAGATAGCATCATATATAGACTATCCCAAAGAGGACAGCCACAGTAAACCTAATAGGGCTACTTACTGGATTCTGCAAAATCGTCATATACAAGATTGACATGCAGAAATCAGTTGTATTTCTATATACTAGTGATGAACAATCTGAAAATAAAATTAAAAAAAAAAATCAATTCCAGGGGCTCTTGGGTGGCTCAGTGGGTTAAGCCTCTGCCTTCGGCTCAGGTCGTGATCCCAGGGTCCTGGGATCGAGCACCACATTGGGCTCTCTGCTCAGCTGGGAGCCTGCTTCCCACCCCCCGCCTGCCTCTCTGCCTACTTATGATATCTGTCTGTCAAATAAATAAATAGATAAAATCCTTTAAAAAAATTCCAGTTATAATAGCATCAGTAGCATCAGAAAGAATAAAAATACACAGCAATCAATTCAGCCAAGTTGGTGTTACGACCTGTGCACTGAACACCACAAAACATTGCTGAAAAAAATATATTTCTAAATACATGGAAAAGACATTCTGGGCTTATGGATTACAAGACTTATTAACACTGTTAAGATGGCAATACTGGGGGCACCTGGGTGTCTCAGTTGGTTAAACGTCTGCCTTTGACTCAGGTCATGATCCCAGGACCCTGGGATCAAGTCCTGCATCAGGCTCCGTGCTCAGCAGGAAGTCTGCTTCTCCCTCTCTCTCTGTCCCTTCCCCCTGTTTGTGCTCTCTCCCTCTCTCTCACTCTTGCTCTCTCTCAAATAAATAAAATCTTTTTTAAAAATGGCAATACTGCCCATTGTAATCTATAGATTCAATAAAAGCTCTACAAAAATCCCAATGCTGTTTTTTGCAGAAATTGACAGGGTGATTGTAAAATCAAAAAAGAATTGCAAGGGGCCCTGAATAGCCCAAATAACCTTGAAAAGGAAAAACAAAACTGGAGAACTCACATTTCCCAATTTCAAAGGTATAGGAATCATGGGGCAAATGTGTGGCTCTGTGGGTTAAGCCACCACCTTCGGCTCAGGTCATGATCTTGGGGTCCTGGGATCAAGTCACACATCAGGCTCCCTGCTCAGTGGGTAGTCTGCTTCTCCGTCTCCTTTTGCCCCTCCCCCACCCCCTGCTTGTGTTCTCTCTCTTTCCCAAATAAATAAATAAAATCATTTTTAAAAAAGGGAATCAAGACAATTTGGTACTGGAATAAGAACAGATCTGTAGATCATGGGAATAGTATTGAGAGACCAAAAATAAGTCCAAAAATCTCCAGTCAATTGATTTTCAATAAAAATGCCAAGAGCATTCAATGGAGAAAAGAAATTTCCTTAACAAATAGTGCTGGGACAACTGGATATCTTCCTGCAAAGGAATGGAGTTAAACCTCCACTGCACACAATATACAAAAAGTAACTCAAGTGGATCGTAGACCTAGAGGTGAAAGGTAAAACTAAGAACTCTGAGAAGAAAACATCAGGGTGAATCTTCATGAGTTTGAGTTTGGCAAGAAATTCTTAGAAATGACACCAAAACCACAGGTGACAAAAGAGAGACCAAACCAATTGACTCAATCAGAATTAAAACTTTTGTTCATCAAAAGGCACTACCAAGAAACTAAGACAATAACCTACAAAATTGGGGAAAATATTTGTAATTCATTTATCTGATAAAGGTCTGGTATCTGGAATATAGAAAACCCTTACAACTCTACAACAAAAAACAACCCATCTCGACAACAAAAAGGCAACCCAGTTTAAAAATGAGCAGAGAATTTGAAGAGACAAATGGCCAGGAAACACATGAAAAGAGCTCATCACTAATCATTAGGGAAATGCAAACCAAAACCACAAAGATGCCACTTGATACCCACTAGGATGACTACGATCAAAAAAATGGGAAGCCACAAATGTGGAGGTCGTGGAGAAATTGGAACCATCCTACACTGCTGGTGGGAATATAAGACGATGCAGCTGCTCTGGAAAACAGTTTGTCACTTCCCCCAAAAATGAAATGTAGACGGGTGCCTGGGTAGCTGCGTCGGTTAAGCAACCAACTCTTGGTTTGGGCTTGGGTCAAGATCCCAGGGTCCCATGAAATGGAGCCCCATGTTGAGCTCTGCCCCAGGCATGAACCTGCTCCAGAGCCCCTCTCTCTCCCTCCCTCTGCCCCTCCTCTCCGCTCATGCCTACACTCACTCTCTATCTCTCTCTAAACAAACAAACAAGTAAATGTAGAATCGTCGTGTGATCCAACAATTCTTCTCTTAGGTAGCATACTCCAAAGAACTCAAAACACACATCCCAGCAAATACGTGCACACAAATGTTCACAGCATCGCTGTTGCTAGCAGCTGAAGGGTGGAAACAACCCCAATGTCCACCCACCGATAAATGGATAAAGAAAATAGGATATATTGATGGTACAACGGGATATAAGGAGTAAAGTACTGGTATGTGCTACCCTGTGTGAGCCTCAGAAACATGGTGCAAAAAATAAAACAAACGAACAAACAAAAACAAAAAAAATTTTGTGCTGAGTGAAAGAAGAGTCACAGAGCGGGTGATTTCCTCGATATGAAACATACCAGATCGGCAGATCCATAGAGACAGAACTCAAGATCCATCAGTTACTAAGGGTTCACGGGAGGAGGAACAGGGAGTGACTGCTTAATGCACACGGGGTTTCCCTCGGGGGCAATGAAATGTCACAACTAAAAACAGAGGATCCTTGCACAGTAGAGCGATTATGCTAAACGCCACCAAACTGTGCACTTCAAAATGGTTAATTTTGTGTTCTATGAATTTAACCTCAATGTTTACAATGTATTTACTTAAGAAAGCATTGAGGATGTGCGGGAGCTTTCGTTTGGGGTTAATATCTATCAGTATTTGTTGTGTCAGGAATCAAAGCGGGGAAATGTAAAGTATCTTTAGGCATTTGGGGCTTTTTTGTTTTGTTTTGTTTAAGAGTTTTTGTTTATTTATCATTTGACAGAGACACAGCGAGAGAGGGAACACAAGCAGGGGGAGTGGGAGAGGGAGGAGGAGGCTTCCCTCTGAGCAGAGAGCCTCATGTGGGGCTCCATCCCAGGGCCCTGAGATCGTGACCTGAGCTGAAGGCAGATGCCCAACGACTGAGCCACCCAGGCGCCCCTAGGCATTCGTTTTAAAATAAGAACAAAAATGAATACCTAGAGGAATAAATATGTAAAATTTTAAAATAAGAACAAAATTCTTTTATGGAAAATAACTTTATTTTCCACAACAGAGATTAGGGAGAAGAGTGGGATTGCTTGACACCTTTAAAAGCCTCTCGAATGCCTGGCGTAATAGAAGACAGCGGCATTCTCTCTTCTGCTTTCAGCCCGTTAAAATACCCCACTGTCAGGCAACTTTGGAAGAAGCTCAGCCTGCGCTCCTGAGACAGTGAGTGTGAAGAAGGTACATTATGTCTCTGTGTTACTGTGAAAGTAGTTTTGACCTCACAGGACCCCTGGAGCCCCCAAGAACCCCAGGGGCCCTGATCGTATTTTAAAACCTGCTGCTGAATGCCATACAAGAAGGGACAACTTCATGGGCGTAGGACCAGTGCAGTCACACAGGACCCTATGCTAAGTAGGTTTTATGCTCTGCTGTCCCCATCTTTAAATTCTGGGGAGATTTTATCTTTGAATCTATGTTTTGTAGGTGAAGTCTGCTGGGCTGATGGGGCATGCACCAAGGCTTAGAACTTTGGCTCATCTACTCTTGCCCCCTCCTGCTGCCTCCAGGGACCAACTCAAGTCACCTGTTCCTCGCTGGTGCCTTGGGCCTTACCTGGCCTCCCCTCCCAGCTCTTGCCCAGCAACACGGTCACCCTCATCCATGATGGGGGCCTTGGCTCAGAATGGGAAGGACCCAAGTTTGGCACATACACCCCATGCTGATTCCGAGGAAGGCCTGGCCGCACCTGACGTCCCCCAGGAGCGGAAATGCCA
The DNA here is from genome assembly GCF_022355385.1 of Mustela nigripes. Lineage (NCBI taxonomy): Eukaryota > Metazoa > Chordata > Mammalia > Carnivora > Mustelidae > Mustela > Mustela nigripes. The sequence goes on from NC_081569.1 coordinate 3,756,717, forward strand.
TGGTGCATTCAGCAGACAGTCCACAGGGCAAATCCCTCACCCACCCCCAGACCTAGTACCTTCCAAGTCCTGGCACGAAGATGGCAGTGCCCTTGGGTGTCCCTCCCAATGGCTTGGGGCAGCAGGTCCATGGGAGGGGAACATCTCTGACATCACTCAGGTGGCTGGCTGGGGGTAGGGCGCTGGCAGCTGGTGTGGTCCTGACACGCTGCTTGGGGACGGCCCTTGGGGGCACCTGTGAGGTGGCTACTCAGCCTGCCAGTATCCCTGTGCCCAGGGATGGGCACATTAAATTAAATCGCAAACAGAAAGCACCAGGACAAACGGGGAGGGGAGAAGAGAGAGGGACAGTGGAAAACACAAAGTTTCCAGTTTGAGTACCTTAGAGGTACTTATTTACTGCTTTTTGGACCAGGGCCTGCATTTCCATTTTTTAGGGGGCTGCAAAGTATGTAGTAGGTCCTGCATCTAGTCTCGGAGGAAATAATTAAGAAGACACCTGAGTGTTCTTGCCCTCTGTCCTAATGAGGCTACAAAAGGAAATTATCCTCAGCAAACGAATTCGAAGGGGGAGAAACCTACAAATAAAGGCACGTTAGCTGTATTCCTTATTATAATGAAAATGCAATCTAAGTGACCAATAACAGAAGAATCACTGAGAAAAATTAGTTTTTCCTTTACCGTCTAAAATCTGCTCCTCTCCTGCGTTTCTTTCTCTCATCTCTGTCCACTGAAGAGAACTAGAAATAGTAACCAACCCAGAATAAGTGAGCTTCCTTAGAGGCCAGATTCTGGTTTCTAAATATATTTCTCACTAAAAGGAACAAAGGTTCCTTAGAGAAAAGGTTGATTCCAGGTCTGGGGCAGCAGATACTCCAAAGCAAGGAAGCTCTCCAAGACTACTGTCCTCGTGTCCCGTGATTCAGAAATGCAGAGCTTTGAGCAGTGACTGGCTGACAATGAAAATGCCTAGACACCAGAGCTGAAAACAAGCTCAGAGGCATAGGTGGGATGGTGACCAGGGAACATGTTGGTTGTCTGCATGCCTTCTGTCTTTGAAATTTGTTGGCAAGGTCTGTCATTCTTCAAAGATTTATTTATTTATTTGGGGGGGGGGCAGAGGGAGAGAGAGTCTTAAGCAGGCCCCACACTGAGTGTGGAACCCAACATGGGGCTCAGCCTCATGACCCTGAGATCATGACCGGAGCTGAAACCAAGAATTGGACACTGCACCGACTGAGCCACCCCAAGACTGCCATTCCTCTTCTAGATCAAAACCTGGCACGTGGTTGTTGTTTGGGTGGGTTAGGTAGATGGTCAGACGATGAATAAATTGACAAAGTAAGAGAAACAAATTGTTTAACTCATGAAGAAAGGGATGGCGGTGGGTAGTTGCAGTGCCAGGAGATTTCTTCTCAAATCTGTTCAAATACCTAGAAAAAGTCCTAAAACGAACTATTTTCAGCAGCAGTGAAAGTTTACGAGTTGAAGAATGTCAAAGAAGAATGAACACCAGAGGAGAAGAGAGCTGCAAATCCAGTCACACTAGGGTCGGAAGCGCTGCCGAAATACAGCTCCTTTGTTTATTTTTTATTTTTTTTTAAAATATTTTATTTATTTATTTATTTGACAGAGAGAGAGATCACAAGTAGGCGGAGAGTCAGGCAGAGAGAGAGAGAGAGAAGCAGGCTCCTGCTGAGCAAAGAGCCCGATGCGGGGCTCGATCCCAGGACCCTGAGATCATGACCTGAGCCGAAGGCAGCGGCTTAATCCACTGAGCCACCCAGGCGCCCCTCCTTTGTTTATTTTTAAGTGATCTGGTCTTTCCAGGACCCACTGATCAGATGACAAGGAGACAAATGTATTCTAGTCTATTCCAGCACAGTTAGTCCAAGCAGGGATTGTGACTGATCTACGTCAGGCTGCCTCGGAGGCAGAACCACTCAGTCCATCACCCACTCACCTCTCCAGCTTATCTCCAGTAGCATTTGGGTTCTGGGAAGGGGTCCTGTGGGACCTCAAGATATTGCCACCTCATGCTGCCCTTGAGCCCGGGTTGGGCTGGTGACCGCTGAAGTGTAGCTGGCCTGGGCCCTGGCTTCTGGTGTCCACAGCTGACCCCTGCAGTTACTGTCACCCATAGTCCAGTCTTGTTTCTCTTGGTTGGAGCCTGAGGGTTGCTCTCCAGCTGGCCCTACCTCACCTTGGCTCTCACTGGCCTATGGGCCCCACTGAATCACTACCACATTGTCCATCCGGCCCCTGGCCAGGAGGTCCAGGCGGTGGGGTCACCTTACTCTCATCCCTTTAGATCCATGGCGGGCCACTGGCTCTCAAGCCTGCGTTCCAGGGGTCTAAAAGCAGCTCAGGAGTGAACACTGCATCTTCTCCCTAGCCACCCTAATTTTAAACCATTCTCCTCCATAAAGAGGCCAAACATTCACCCTTCCCTGCTCTGGGAAGAGAAGCATCCTGTTTTAGAGAGAGAAGGCTACGAGAGAACACTGTGTAAGAGGGAAATAAAACACAACCATTTCTTGTGTGCAGAACATCGTTACCAACACGCGGGCAAAACCGATCTAAGGGAAATGACAGTAAAAGGAAGAGCCTAAGGAAAATTTCTTGACTAAACCATCTTGAAGAAATGCAAGCATTTGCAGAACAGATCTCCAACATTTTTTGGAAAACTCTAATGGAATCTAGTCTTCACTGAAACTGGCACACGTCCTAAATGTATAGTTCAGTGAATGTTCAAAATGGGTTCTACACCCCTTCAGTAACACCCAGATCTGGAAACAGAACATAAGCAACACCAGAAGCCCCCCTCATGCCATTTCCATTGTTTAGCTTCTCACACCAAAGATTAATTTCTTGGTTCTGCTCTTTACATATGCAGGATCATACATCATATACTCCTTGGGGTCTGGCTCTTTTTAATTCAATAGTATGTTTGTGAAATTCATTTATTCTGTTACTTGTATCAATTCATTTTCTGTAGATTTTCATTGTGTGAGTATGCCACAATTTATATTTCTGTTCTACTGAAGATGAACACTAGCATCTAGTTTTTATTACAAATAGCACTCTGGGAAGATAAGCATCCTGGGTGGCTCAGTTGGTTAACCGCCTGCCTTTGGCTCAGGTCATGAGGGTTCTGGGGTCGAGTCCCACATCAGGCTCCTCACTCAGTGGGGAGTCTGCTTTTGGCGAACATGTGTATGTAACTCTGTTGGAATTATCCCTAGGAGTTGAATCTCTAGGTCATAGATGATAGGTGTGTTCACCTTTGTGAAATAATGTCAAATCATGTTCCAGAACCACAAAATTGATTTACATCCCCTGAGTCTCCCCTGGGCATTCTAATTGTTCTACGTTCTTGCCTACACTTGTTGTTACCAGCCACTTAATTTTTTGCCATCGTGGTCCTAGTGCAGTGGTATCTTACTATAGTTTTAGCTTACATTTCCCTGATGATGGCGATGTCAAAAAGCTTTTCCTGTGCTTCTGCCCTTTTGCATTACCTCCTTAATGAAGGCCCTATCCAAATCTCTTGCCCATTTTGTATTCAGTTAGCTTCCTTTCTTTTATCCCTTCACACACATGGGATGTAGTTCTTTGTCAGATGTACGTATTCAGACATATTTTCCTAACTTATGACTTGCCTTTTTTATTCTCTTCATTGGCATCTTTTGCTTATTCATTTTTCTTTGGTGAGCGAAATGCTCTTTATTTCCTTTTTGTGACATTTCTGTCTGTTCCAGTATGTTCTTCTGGTTTGTTTTGGGTTTTTTTGTTTGTTTGTTTGTTTGTTTGTTTTGTTTTGTTTTGGAGGGAGTCTTTCACATTTAGATCTGTAATAGATTTGGGGGGGATCATGTGAGGTCCACCATTTGTAAAAGAGAGAAAAGAGGACATATATCTAAGAACAATAGGCCAGGGTTTAAAAAAAAGTTGTTATGAAAGGTTCATAATAGATACATGAAATTATCACTAACACAACTATGGCAGTGTCTACATAAACCGTTCTCAGTGTTCCCCGACTTAGATTTCTATTTGGTTAACAAGTCAAGCTTCCCTATACACTCCTCTTTATTGAACAACCCTCTGTGCACGAGTCAGCTAAAAACCTAACATTTGGTTCTGTTCTCCTGGCCCAGGACAATGCAATGCAGAGGATGGGGGTGAAGTTTTGACATAAGATGATGGGTTCAGGGAGTCCGTGAGAACTTTGTAGGATCTGGGGTTCCTGAGAACATGGTGGGAAAGCAATAAAGATAAACTGTGTGCTTTGGTTTGGGGCCAGCCAACGTGGCAGATGTTGGAGTGAAGAAACCAGGGCTGTTTGAAGTTACAAACAACAGCTTTCCCACATTCTTCTCCCAGAAAGCTGGATCCAAGGAATGTTCCCGCCTGAGGGAACCTTGGAGATAGGAGAGGTCCACAGGTAAAGGAAGTGTAGACATGATCTCCTGTTCTCAGACAGGAGCCACATACCTCAGGGCTAGAAATCTCTTTGTTGTGGGTAGACTTGTCCCCTCTCCCAGGCGAGGCACAGACTAAAACTGTGTGTCGGTCAATCGATTCTCATTCAGGTCCAGAAGAATGACTCGTAGGCAAAGTCCAAAGAAAATGTTCTTTCTACCTGGAGGCAAGGCCTGTCTGAGGAACATCCCTGGCTTCTCTCTCCTCTTACTGAAGAATAGTCTGACACCGAGGGACGGGGGTCAGACGTAAAGAAGAGAGAGACAACCCACAGAGAGCCCAGGTAGCTCACCGCCACTTGGAGCCCAAGACAGAGGGGACGGTCCAGGTGGCAGGGGAAGGGGAGACTCAGGGACGTGTCCTGCTGGAGTCTGAGGAGACATGAAAGCAGACAGGACAGAGGAGAAGGATGAAAGCTGGACAGCCCTGATCTGTGCAAGTGGAGACAGCGGACGGTGGGGACTCTGACAGAGGAGGTCGGCGAAGTGAGGGGCTAGGGTGTGGAAAGATGGTGGAAAGCCAGGCTGCTTCAGACTAGGGATGACCCTCTGCCTGTCTGCTCTTTAGTTCTGGGGGCCGTGCTTCCAGAAAAGACTTCTCAGGCAAGCCCCCAGGAAACCTTCAGAAACCAATAACCCTTATAACCCGAAGGGCAACCTCCCCTGAGATTTTTAGGGCCAAGGCCAACCACACCTTCCTGAACTGTGTTGCTGATGCCCAGCTGGAAACCAGTGAAGTGTGGGAAGAACATGACTGCGTCAGCTCAGAGATCTTAGAACTAAGTCTCTGCTCTGGGTTCCAGTTCCGGTGAAGTTTGCTCAAGATTGGGGCTGGTTTGAGATTTACAAGAAGGGCAACCTTGGGTCCATCTGACTCTTACCCTCCCCTTCTTCCCTGGAGCTCAAACTCGGGTCACAGGCATGTTTGGAGCCTTATGAGCTGGGGGTATGATTTCACATGCTTATCGGCCTCTGCGGGACACGTGAGTCTTTTTCTGCCTTTAGCTTCTTGACCTTAGCTTCTATTTATACCTACAATGCTCATCCTTTCAAATCGAGGGTAATCCAATAGCAGCTACATTTTCATGCTCTTCTGGAATATAAAAATCCTAAGGACATAATAATTGCCTTTTATACTTTTTAAATGTCTTCTCTTTCTTTGGCATTAAATTAATTTCCAAAATAGATCTCTCCCTCCTTCTCTCTCCTGCCTGCCTTTCTAGAGTTTTACTAAATGTTTTTTTGCCAATAGGTCTTTTTCTTATAAGTCCTCACATTTGTTCTAATTATAAACTAGCACACATGGTGACATATATTACTTTCCTAGGCTGAATTCCAGAAAGCAATGACAAGCAAAGAAAGAAAGAAGGGCTCCTTAAGTAAGCTGAATTTAGTCTCGGGCATGGCAAATTGCCTTTGCTAGGGCATTTTTTTTTTTTTAATCCAAAAAAGAAGTTTTATTTCTAGCTGAGTAAGTCCCAGTGGGTTTCCCCCTCCTACTAAATTATTAGCTTCTCTGGGGCAAGTCATATGTTCTAGTCATCTTGGCAATCTCATGTCTAGTGCCTTGAACCTAGGGGTTTGCTCTGAGTGTGGATCTGAGTTAAGTTGCGTTTAGTCAAATGAGAGGTGATACTTAATAGCAGGTCAGAGAACATCAAAGAAATAAACCATCTTATGGCGTGGGCATGCTACTGTCCTTGCCAAAGATTACCGGTTACCTAACTCAAAAATCATATGTAGTCAAATCTCACAATATATGTATTTTTTAAAGATTCTATTTATTTATTTAGTTGACAGAGAGAGAGCAAAAGAGGGAACACAAGCAGGGGAAGTTGGAGAGGGAGAAGCAGACTTCCCACCCCGTCCCCCCCCGGGACCCAAAACAGGGAGCCCAACATGGGGCTTGATCCCACGACTCTGGGATCATGACCTGAGCCAAAGGCAGACGCTTAACAACTGAGCCACCCAGGCACCCCAAATCTCAGAATATTTTTACTTAAAAAAAAAAAAGACCCTTTCTTATCCTCAAATTAAAAAGTAGGGAGAGGAATCACAATTCCATCACACTGAAAAAGACCACATTCATAACAGTGGTTGTAAACCTCCGGTCTTTGATATACATAATCCAGACATTTAAACAAGATGGTGTACTCTGAGCCCCTAGGGCAAGATGGGAGGCTGCACACCTTGTTCTGTAGCCTGCTTTCCCTCAGCATTGTGGGTCGAGAACATTCTCTCATAATCCGTACACACTCTTCAGTAGGCATTTATTGCCCCATTACACGATCGATTGTTCAATAATTCACTTAAGCAATCATCTGCCTAGGTTGTTTTCTTTTTATAATTTTTTATTTTTTTTTACTAACATATAATGTATTTTTAGCTGCAGGGGGCTGTTTTCATTTTTAAAAGTATCGTGTTTTTATATCCTTGTTGTTTTTAAATTCTGTACCCAGGGGTGCCTGGGTGGCTCAGTGGGTTAAAGCCTCTGCTTTCAGCTCAGGTCATGATCCCAGGGTCCTGGGATCAAGCCCCACATTGGGCTCTCTGCTCGACGGGGAGCCTGCTTCCTCCTGATTCCCCCCCCCCCTCTGCCTGCCTGTCTGCCTACTTGTGATCTGTCTGTCAAATAAATAAATAAAATCTTTTTTAAAAAAAGAAAGGTATGTAGATTTAAACTGTAACACACATTTCTGATTCACAGTTTGTTTGTTTTAAGATTTTATTTAGTTATTTGAGAGAGAAGCATGAGTAGGGGGAGAGGCAGAGGGAGAAGCAGGCTCCGCACTGAGCAGGTAGTCTGATGTACAGCTCAGTTCCAGGACCCTGAGATCATGACCTGAGCTAAACTCAGACACTTAACCAACTGAGCCACCGGGACACCCCTTCTGAATCACTCTTACAATAAGTTATACTTCTATGCATTCTATGTTCATGTCCTTTGTTAAAGAAATGAGATGAGTGGTATTTGTCTTATTGATTTGTAAGGGCTCTTTATATGTGAAGGATACTTCCCTTTTCATAAAATTATATATTATACAAAAATTTTTCCTGGTTTTTTTTTTTTTACTTCTAAGAATATTATGCTTTATTTGTAGATGAACAGAACTTTAACATTTTTATGTAGTTAAATCCACCAGTATTTGTATTTTATGGATATAGTCTTTGGTATTTTGTTTAGAAAAGCATTCCCCACCTCAAGACCAGATCATTTAACTTGCACTTCATTTTGGTTCTCTTATGTCTTAATGTTATTCTTTTTCTTCTTTATTTATGTCATCTTTTATATATGGATTTATTATTTCAGGTATATATTTTGGTGTATAAAATGACATATAATCTAGCTCCAGTTAAAAAAATACATATGTGTGTGTGTGTGTGTGTACACACACACACACATAAAACTGAACCTGTTTCTGGACTTCTTAGTCTGCTGTATTTGTCTGTTTATTTCTGTATCAGTAATGTATAATAGATAATATTTATTGATCACTTACCCTCTTGCCAGGCTGTCTGTTTTCCATATATTAATTTGATTAACTGTCCCATCAAGTCTTTGCAGAGGCAGTTTATTATGAAACGAATGAATCTAAGCTTCAGGGCCCTTCAGTTGCACAAACCTCCTCCCAGACCCTGGAGGGGGCTCTAGCAAGTTATAACACAGTGTTATATTTGGTAAAATTTGCAGAGTAAGATATTGCAATGACAGTTGGTTAAGAAACCACTGTTTCTGACAAATCTTCCTTCACAGTACCCCGATATCGCTGGGGAGGGGGGGCATTGGAATGGCCTCTGGCATTAAGGAGAAGCTGAGTCCAGAATACATTCAGGTAGGTTTAGTGGGATTTCCTTGTATGGTTACCAGTCAACTTTGCTCGATGCCCCTTACAGAAATAGCTTCCACAAATACTCCTCCTGCCTGTTAGGCCAACTTACCCAACATCATGGCACAGAAGTACAGAGCTGGAACACTTTCTCTTTTCATTTTTAAAGATTTTATTTTTAAGTACTCTCTACACCCAACGTGGTGCTATTCCAATATAAAAGGGTCCCTCTGGGACCCAGCTCTAGCAGTATACAGTTAGTGAAGGAAAATAAGGTTAAAAATATATGGCAACAGAAACTAGCGCGCAGAATATTTTCTAGTCCACCAAAGTGTAAAATATGGTTATGAACACCTGGTCTAAAAAGAAGTCCTGGGCTCCTGGGTGGCTCAGTTGGTTAAGCCTCTGCCTTCGGCTCAGGTCATGATTCCACGGTCCTGGGATCGAGCCCTGCATTGGGCTCCCTGCTTGGCAGAGAGCCTGCTTCTCTCTCTCTCTCTCTCTCTCTGCCTCTCTGCCTACTTGTGATGTCTCTCTATCTCTCTGTCAAATAAATAAATAAAATCTTAAAAAAAAAAAAAAAAGGAGTCCTCTCGTCAGGAATAGTCTTGATAATTCATTTATTATACTTAAAGATAATCATACTCTTTTGAAACAGGAATCATGCAAAATAACGTATATTGGAATGCCTGGGTTTGTGGGGCACAACTCTCTTGCTGTCCTGTTTAAGGATTGGCTACAGCTTGTACAGAAAAGAAACATCACGGAGGGTTAAGAGGGTTTCCCAGATTTCACGATAGTCCTGAAAATGTGTTTATTTTCATCAACAAGTTCTAAAACTCAAGAAACTTTGCTAAGTAGCCAATAATAGATTTTTTTTTATCCTGCTGGAGAAAAAATACAAATGATTTTTCATTTTTTTCCTCTAGAAAATGACACACCAAAATCATTTTCATGTGAAGCGACGATCAAAGGGTATGAAGCCAAAATGGCAGGGCGGAAAGAGTATTATAGAAATGTTTTAGGCAGTTATCTGGTAAAAAAAGATAATGTTATTTTTCTGGGTTTGTGCTATTTGTGATATTTTTTGGCTTTCTAAAAATGTGTGCTTTGTGGGTGCCTGAATGGCTCAGTTGAATAAGCGTCTGCCTTCAGCTCGGGTCATGATCCCAGAATCCTGGGATCGAGCCCCGCATCAGGCTCCCAGCTCCATGGGGAGTCTGCTTCTCCCTCTGACCTTCTCCCCTCTCATGCTCTCTCTCACAAATAAATAAATAAAATCTTTTTCAAAAAGTGTGCTTTGTTATGATTATCTCCTCAATTATAACTTCTTCTCATTTTTCTGGTAATTTCAAACAAAAATTTGAAAGGCTGGATGCAATGAAGACCCATACTCCAAATTTCTATTTGATTTTGCATTAATTTCTTGTGTAAGATTCAGACTCATAAAGCCTGTGTCTATGATATTATGATAGAGCTTTTATTATGATTTAATAATAAATTTACAGACAAGAAAACTGGGGCAGAGAGAGGACAAGGTCAACAGTTGAATACTACGTTGTCACGTAGGAGTATTGTCACACACTATAATGCCCTATTAAATTCTGCCTTATTTCAGTGTTTAGCTTATTTTAAAGATCTTATTTATTGGACAGAGAGAGAATACAAGCAAGGGGAGGAGTAGGAGGAGAGGGAAAAGCAGACTCCTCGCTGAGCAGGGAACTTAATCCCAGCACCCTGGGATCATGACCTGAGCCAAAGGCCAGACGCTTAACTGACTGAGCCACTCAGGCGCCCCTGTAGCTCATTTTACTTTTTTTTTTTTTAAGATTTTTATTTATTTAATTATTTTTCAGACAGAGATCACGAGAGGCAGAGAGGCAGGCAGAGAGAGAGGAGGAAGTAGGCTCCCTGCTGAGCAGAGAGCCTGATTCGGGGCTCTATCCCAGGACCTGGGACCGTGGCCTGAGCCAAAGGCAGAGGCTTTAACCCACTGAGCCACCCAAGCGCCCCTATTTTTTTAATCTTTTTTTTTCACCGGACCATATAACTTGGACTGCTTCCGTATCAGTACATATCATACTGCCTCATTTATTTTCCCATATAACTTGGACTGCTTCCGTATCAGTACATATCATACTGCCTCATTTATTTTCCCTTCCATAAGGAGAGGCTCACGCGGAGAGAAGCCAGGGTTCTGGGTCCTTCTGGGTCCTGTACTCCAGCTGAGCTCCCAGACAACAGCCCGCATCAACTTGCAGCCACAGGCATGAGCCCTGGAAAGGGATCTTCTAGACCCCAGTCAAGCCACCCCAGATGATTCTGGGTGAAGCAGACATGAGTATTCCCTGCTAGGCCCTGCCCACGTTGCAGATTCATGAGAAAAACAAGTAACTCTTTCAAACTATTGGGTTTGGGCCTGGTTTCTTACACAGTAATATATACCCTGAATAACACCCATGGAACTACTACCAGTTCTAGATAAAGAAAATTTCTGTTAACCCAGAAGTTTCCCTCATCTACCCTCCTGGCTACTGTAATTTAGCCAGGTCTTTCTCTCTTTTTTTTGAAAGATTTATTTATCAGTTTGAGAGAGAGAGAGAATGAGCAGGGGGTCAAGCAGAGGGAGAGGGAGAAGCAGACGCCCCACTGAGCAGGGAGCCTCATGCGGGGCTGGGTCTCACAACCTCGAGATCACGACCTGAGCTGAAATGAAGAGTTAGACATGCAACCGACTGAGCCACCCAAAAAGATGGAAATTGCCATCTTCTCATTACAGATAAAACTGTCATGATATCCATGTACTTATGTCATTTCACCAAGATGGGAATATATTTAAATCAGATCAATACCCAAGAGGGAAACTATTATGTCAAAGAATATATGGCGACGTCTTTTTGATACTAGGCTTGAGATGTCTGTAGTGGAGGTAATAATTACCAGTGCCATTTCTTTATATTGAGCTACCTCTGAATTATTTGAATAAATTGTACTTAGTTGTGGTTAATTATGCCTCCACTAGTGCCAAATGTGATTTGCTGTTACCATATTTGAGATTCCCATAGACTATCCATCTATGTGTTTGGTTGATGTCTGTCTGTCTATCTGTAGCTTCCTTCCTGTGAGCTGTCTCAGGGGTAAGTATCAGAGCCAAGGTCATAATGTGAATTTGGAACCCATCCTCTAAGCTTTCGATAATTTATTTAGCATCTGTTCTTTGAACATTTGAAGACACTTTGCTCCCAACTGCATGGCCTGGGAAGATTTCCACAAGGTATTAAGTTTAAAAAAAAAAAAAATCAAGCTTCAGAAACAATATGAAACTGTTCTGATTTTTTTAATTGTATTTATGGGTTTATGTGCTTGGATAGGCAGGTAGACAGAGAATGCTCTTAATTAAGTATACAAGAAATAGTCTAAAAGTGTACATACCAAACAGATAATGACCAATAGTGACCCTTGCTGAGCAGCTACACAAGAAAGAAAGGCACGAATTGTCAGTCTCCACCTGTACCTTGATCTCTATATATGCTTTTATAAGTTGTTTGCATTTTACTTTTCTCGGGAGGTACAACTTACATGTAGTAGAGGACACAAGTCCCAAGTAGAAAGCTAACATTAGTTTGCATATGTGAATACTTAGAGCCTACTGTCTTTGCTAAAGACAATTTAATAAGGTCTCCAGTCCCACGTGGCTCTCTCACAATGTGGCTGACCCCTCCCCCATCAAAAGTCGAATCCAAGCCCCTTCCTTTTGAACCTGGTCAGAACTTTGTGACCACCTCTGTGGGGAGGTGAAATTCTATGTGGCTGTCAAGCCTAGCACATAGACGGAGATAGAACCTCTTCCTGATGCGCTCTCTGTCTCTATCTCTCTCTCAGACCACCATGTGCCCTTGGAGCCACCATGCTGTGAGGAAGCCCCAGTCACACGGAGAGGCTCACGCGGAGAGAAGCCAGGGTTCTGGGTCCTTCTGGGTCCTCTACTCCAGCTGAGCTCCCAGACAACAGCCCGCATCAACTTGCAGCCACAGGCATGAGCCCTGGAAAGGGATCTTCTAGACCCCAGTCAAGCCACCCCAGATGATTCTGGGTGAAGCAGACATGAGTATTCCCTGCTAGGCCCTGCCCACGTTGCAGATTCATGAGAAAAACAAGTAACTCTTTCAAACTATTGGGTTTGGGCCTGGTTTCTTACACAGTAATATATACCCTGAATAACACCCATGGAACTACTACCAGTTCTAGATAAAGAAAATTTCTGTTAACCCAGAAGTTTCCCTCATCTACCCTCCT
>NC_081569.1:3769330-3798895 GCF_022355385.1 Mustela nigripes
AGTCAACCATCCAGTGGAAGGTAATCACTATTCTGACCCCTAGCACCACGTCTTAGTTTTGCCAGTCGTGAAGTTTCATATAAATGGAATCGTGATGTATTTTCATGTGGCTCTTTAGCTCAATAAGTAATGAAATTAATCCACATTGTTTCAGGATTAAGGTTTGTTCTTTTTCATTCATCGTATAACTATACCACCATTTATGTACTCTACTATTGAGAATCACTGGCCATTTATGATGAGCAAAGCTGCTAGGCACACTTCCGTATTTTCTTTGGATTTACATATGTCTTAGTTTTTGTTGGGATTATACCTAGGAGTTCAACAGCCAGAGCTTTTGTGGTGTGGTAGTTTTGAAACATGTCCATAAATTCTCTGATACCCCTTGGAATCTGGATGGACCAGATTACAGATTAGCATATGTAACTAATGGAATGCAGTGGATATGACCTTGCATGACTTCCAGGCTATGTCCAAAAGAGTGATGCAGTTCTACCTGGTTTTCTTGGGACACTTGCTCTAGGAAGTATCCAGCCAGTGTTTCTTCACATGCTGCCCCACCTCTTTCCTGTTCCCCTTCTAATACTGCAATATATATTAGTCCTTTCTCATACGATTCACAGACATACATTCTTTTCTATATTTTCTGCCCTTTTCCCTGTATTTCAATTTCAGCCTCTACTGACTTGTGTTCTAGTTATAGTCATCATCTGCTCTGCTCTACTTGGCTATTAAACACACATTATTTAGGTATTAATGTGTTTATAGTATTTTTTTTTCAGGTTAGGAGCCTCCACTTTCATGGATTAAATGTTGAAATTCTCCATCTTTCTTCTATTTTCCTGATCATATCAAACATGGTTGTTTTAACGTCCTTGTCCGATAAATCCAATATCCGAACCATCCACAGATCTGATTCTCTTGTCTATTCTTGGTCCTCCTCTGTCTCTCCTGCCTCTTTAGCATGCCTCATAATTTTTTTTTAAAGATTTTATTTATTTATTTGACAGAGAGAAATCACAAGTAGATGGAGAGGCAGGCAGAGAGAGAGAGAGGGAAGCAGGCTCCCTGCTGAGCAGAGAGCCCGATGCGGGACTCGATCCCAGAACCCTGAGATCATGACCTGAGCCGAAGGCAGCGGCTTAACCCACTGAGCCACCCAGGCGCCCCAGCATGCCTCATAATTTTAATCCCCCCCCCCCACAACATTGTAGAAGAAAAAAATGTTGACTTTCTGGATGATATATCTTGATTTATATGATTTAGTCTCTTTATGGCAGCTTGTACAGAGCACCTTGAACCTGTCAAAGATTGGCTGTAGCTAATTAATTTTTCTCTAACTACTGGTGTGTAACCCCGACTTCTAGAGCATGGCCCTTTGGGATCTCAGCCAGAAGTCTCTTGTCTTTACGAAAGCTCCTCCATCTGGGTGGGACCTGAACTTACAAGCTCAGTGAAATGGTAAGAAAATTAAGGAGGGTGAATTGGGTACTGGTCTTTTAAATGCAGTGGAAATCAATTCAGCTGGAGGAAGGAGATGCTTGCCGCAAAGCGGGAAGTTCAACAACATGCTGCCCACCTCTTCGGACTCTGGGATTAGAAGCAGGAATCAGTGCCCAGAGCCCAGATATTTGGAGGGCAGGTTCCTTTTGCCCACGTGGCTCCCACAGGCCGGGTGCAGCTGTCTCCCTTCCATGTGGCTGGGGTTGAGGGATGAGTAGCTGCTTCTGTGCACAGAACTGAAATCGACAGAAATTAACAGCAGTGTCTAGTCCAAATCTTCCCCTAAATGACCAGCCTTTAACAGGCTCCAGAAAGCCAAAATAGCCACATCAGACAGACCCTGCCAGCAGCTGCTGTCTAGGAGGGGAGACAGATTCCTGGGGTTTCCTCCTCTGCCACCTTCCCAGAATCCTGTACTTCATTTCATTACTTCCACTTTCGCAGAAAGAGTGGTTTTGGCTATACTTTAGCTTGAACTCAGCGTTGATTGCATTCCACAAGTTTTCATACACAGCGTCCTCATATTTTCTATTAAATTATAATTATTGTTGATAATGCGGCCTCTACTATATGACCTCTGGTACATTTGAGAGATTGTGGTTTTTTTCTGATATTTAAAATATTGTTGTTTATTATTTTTGGTGGGCACCAAAGCAAGGTTTGAGTGATATCAAGGTGATGGTACAGAGTTCCCAGGGAGGGAAGGGACCCAAAAGTGTTGCCCTAAAATAGTGTTAATTTTTAGCAATGGATTGTAAAACGTTAAAAAAATAGTTCCGTGATCCACAGTGACAGTCACTGAGACACTAGAGCAGAAGAATGTGGGCTGCTGGATCTGGAGGGGTCCAAGATTCGCCCGTCTCCGGAGGGGTGACTTGGAGATTACTGGGGAAGGGAGGCCGTGGGTCATCCTGCCGCCCTCCGAAGCGCTCCCTGGCTGAGGCCTCGGGGCCTCCCATTTCCACGGGAAACTCCTGAAGGGACAGCCCAGGAACCTGCCCCTGGGATACGTGGGAGGCGCTGGAGCTGATGATGAGGGGCCCGAGGCGAGGACGGGCGCTCCGGGTCGGAGGAGACGCAGGGGCTTGTGCGTCGGCCCTCCCGGGGAGGGGTGCACCGGGCGCGGAAAACGCCGCCCTGCGTGCCGCGAAGGACTCCACGCTGCGCCGGCCCGGCTCGGGCGGTCGCGCGCGCTCCCGCATCCCCGCGTGGCGAGGGCGCGCGCCCGGTAGCCGCGAGCGGGGCGGGGCCGGGGCCGGGGCCGGGCCGGGGGGGGGGGGGGGCGGGGGGGGGGGGGGGGCCGGGGAGGTGCGCGGCCGCCGGAAGCGCCTTTCCCGGAAGGCACCGAGGCGGCGTCGGCGATGGCGGCTGAGCGGCGGGAGCTCTCTGCCTAGCCCGAGGAGCCGCGCCGCTGGAGGATGGCCTCGCTCGGGCCGGCCGCTGCGGGCGAGCAGGTGCCGGGGGCCGAGGCGGAGCCGCGCGGCGCGGGGCCTCCGTCGCCGCCGCCGCCGCCGTCCTCTCTGGGGCCCCTGCTGCCCCTGCAGCGGGAGCCGCTGTACAACTGGCAGGCGACCAAGGCGTCGCTGAAGGAGCGCTTCGCCTTCCTCTTCAACTCCGAGCTGCTGAGCGATGTGCGCTTCGTGCTGGGCAAGGGCCGCGGCGCCGCGGCCGCCGGGGGCCCGCAGCGCATCCCCGCGCACCGCTTCGTGCTGGCGGCCGGCAGCGCCGTCTTCGACGCCATGTTCAACGGCGGCATGGCCACCACGTCGGCCGAGATCGAGCTGCCGGACGTGGAGCCCGCCGCCTTCCTGGCGCTGCTGAGGTGAGCGGCTCCCCGCTGGCCGCGCGCGCCGGCCTGTCGCCTCCGGGCCGCCGGCGGTCGGGGCAGCGTCCCGCGTCTGCGGCCGCTCAGCGAGCCCGTCGGGTGCGCTCCGGGCGTGGGGCCCGGCCTCGGGGCTGGAGGAGCGGCGGCGCCGCGGCGGGGCCCGCTGACGTCGTTTTGTGTATGCTTTTGCCGAGGAGAGCGGGAGAGCGGAAAAGTCGCGTGCGACCGAGGGCCTTTGTGTGTGTCTGAGGTCCTGACTCGGTTTCGCTCTTAGTGTGTGTGAGTGGTGGGGCCGGGGGAGGGGAGGACCGGGACGGGTAGGCGCGGCCGTTCCTGCCGCCGCGGTTCTGCGGACAAGGTCACATTCGCTTAAAAGCGAAGCCAGCCTCCCGTGTTCTTAGGAGTTTGCTTTCGGCTTACTGGGGGGTAACACACTGACTTCTGATGAATTGTGGTGAACGGGAGGGAGCCAGTCGCTTGGCATTATTAGCTTGTATTTACGAAAGTCCGGCTGGGGAGCTGTAGGTGGTGTTTTCCACACTTTTGCAAGTGGGATCGGGGCCCGGAAAAGTCAAGTGACTGGCCAGGGTAACAGCAACCTCATAAGGAAGACCATGCGTGCTTCATTACATCGAGAGGGTTTTAGCTGCCTGACGACAGTGTGTCCCCAAAGTAACACAGTCTTGGTTGGTACAGAGGCAGAAAACAGACCACTGAACGGGCACATAGTCGAGGAAGGCTCAAAGCTCAATCAGGAAGCTCAGTGGGAAGCTGACTATAAAGTTAAACCAAGTAGAAAATACCAAGATCCCATAAATAAATGGATAAAGGGCAGGATAGATAGGTAGAGAAAAATATAGCTAATGAACAAAGAATGTTTAACCTCAGTAATTAAAGAAGTGGAAATTAAAAGCAAAGCACTTTCTCTCCCAATATTTAACTTTTTCTAAAAGATTGTATATAGGGGGACGCCTGAGTGGCTCAGTGGGTTAAGCCTCTGCCTTCAGCTCAGGTCATGATCTCAGGGTCCTGGGATCAAGCCCCACACAGGCTTTCTGCTCAGCAGGGAGCCTGCTTCCTCCTCTCTCTGCCTGCCTCTGCCTACTTGTGATCTCTCTCTGTCCATGAATAAATTTTAAAAATCTTAAAAAAAAAAAATGATTGTATTTAGGGGCGCCTGGGTGGCTCAGTGGGTAAAGCCTCTGTCTTCGCCTCAGGTCATGATCCCAGGGTCCTGGGATCGAGCCCTGCATCAGGCTCTCTGCTCAGAGGGGAACCTGCTTCCCTCTCTCCTCTCTCTCTGACTGCCTCTCTGCCTACTTGTGATCTCTGCCTGTGTCAAATAAATAAATAAAATCTTTAAAAAAATTATATTTATTTGAGAGAGAGAGAGCAGAGTAGGGATGAGGGACAGAGGGAGAGAGGGGGGGGAGAAGCAGCCTCCCAGCTGAGCAGGAAGCCCAATGCAGGGCTCAATCCCAGGAACTCAGGATCATGACCTGAGCCCAAGACAAATGCTTAAGTGACTGAGCCACCCAGGAGCCCCACCTCAGTATTTTAGAGATCTGTTGGAAGAGCCCTAAGGTGGTGGTAAAATAGTTTGACACTGTAGATTCCCCCCACCCAGTATTCAAGTACTGTACAAAATGTTGTCTATAAAAATGTTTACGGCTGGATTATTGCAGTAGAGAGGAAGTAGTCAGCTGGTCGGAATGGTTAGATACCAGTGATGGGCACTCCATGCAGGGTAATGCCACCGAGTGTGATACTGAGGAATACTAGGCGATACTGTTAACATAGGAAGTGTGTATGATACATAGCATTGAAGCTGTGTGTGCTGGGAATAAAACAGAAGGAACAGAACCAGGCGCATACCCAGAGGTATGGAGAAAAGGAAACGCACCCGAATGCTACCCGAAGCGTATTGGAGTGGTAAGATGATAATTGCCTTTTTGTCCTTCTTTTTGTTTCATATATTTTCTGCAGTTTAGTGAAATTATATTTATAAAGACAGAGAAAAAAGCCAGCTTAAGAGCTGGGATCTAGGTCTTTTGGTTTTGGTTTGGCATTGACAGGAGGATTGGTTTTTCTAGACTATAGGTATTTAAAGGGATTTGTTGGTCTACCTGCATTGCATCCTGGAGTGCTTGTTAAATTTGCAGATTCTTCCTCCCTCTTTGAAGGATTGTAATGTTTAGAGGTGGGGCCTTGAGAGCATTTTTTAATATTCTCTGTAAATAGGGTGCCTGGGTGGCTCAGTGGGTTAAGCCGCTGCCTTCAGCTCAGGTCATGATCTCAGGGTCCTGGGATCGAGTCCCGCATCGGGCTCTCTGCTCAGCAGGGAGCCTGCTTCCTCCTCTCTCTGACTGCCTCTCCGACTACTTGTGATTTCTCTCTGTCAAATAAATAAATAAAATCTTAAAAAAAAAATTCTCTGTAAATACTAATAATACCAGCTAAATCTGAGAGCCACTGATCTAAAAAGACTGTCGAGTTCTTTCCTTTAAAACTAGAGTGGGTAGAGTAAGAACGAAGAGGGGAAAATGTTTAGTTGGTATTTTCACTGAAGCTGGTGGTCACTCAATCCTTTCCTGTCAAGAGAAGGTAAGTGGATTAATTTTAAAGTCCTTGAAATTTTCCTGTGTTCAGCGTGGTCCTGGTTTTTGTCCTTCTTCAGATTCCAGTCATTGTTCTGTTCTGAAATGATATCTGGCCTGATTGTTACATGATACCTGGACCGAAAGGTATTGGCCGGCGATGGAGCATAGATGCTGTCCTTACTATTGTGTGACAAACAGATGTCTCCTAGTTTGTACTTGCTGAGTGGGGAAAACAAGTTAGCTTGGGCCTATTTTTATTATGTTTACAGATTGAATTAGTTACGTTATAAAAACCTGCTTGTTTTGATCTGCCTGACCTTGAAGTGATGTTCTTCGTTGTTTGTTTGAGAAACGCTGTGTGCCCTTGTGCCAGTCCCTGTTTCAGATGTCGGATTCATCAGGGAACAAGCAAAAGTCCCTGCCCTCAGGTAGTTTATAATCTAGCAAGGAGAAGCAAAGATAAAATGTCAAGTACTGATAAATATTTTAAAGAAAAATGATCAGACTGTGAGGGTAGGAGCATTCTAAGCAAGGCAAAGCATGTCTGAGGTCCTAAATTTCTCCTGCTGGAGGAACTTCAAGAATAAACCAGTGCTGTTTGAGCAGAATGAATTGGGGAAAAAGTGGTAGAAAATGAGTTCCAAAGGAGAGGCTAGACAAGGTTGTGCAGGGCTGGATAGTCTATGGAAGGACTTTGATGTGTGGTGAGAAACTTTTGGAGAGTTTTCAGTGTGGCTGTGATATGATCTGATTTACATTTTTAAAAACTCATTTGGGCAATTGTTTGGAGATTAGACTGGGGAGGAAGTACAATGGGCAGCAGGGAGTTGAATTAAGACACTTTTGCAGTATTCCAGGCAAGAGGTATGCTACTGGGTTGTATCTACCAGCTTGGGAGTGATAGATGGGTAAAAAGTGGTCAGACTGTGGATAGCTGATTGACCTTTGAACCACATGAGTTTGAACTACATGGGCTTATGTATATGTGGATTTTTTCCCCCACCAAATGCAGTATAGTACTGTAAATGTATTTTCTCTTCCTTAGGATTTTCTTTCTTTAAAAAAAAAAAAAAAGACTTTATTTGAGAAAGAGAGAGAGACAGGATGAGTGAGAGGGAGAGAAGCTGAAGCAGACCTCACACTGAGCACAGAACCGAACATAGGGCTTGATCCCACAACCACAGAGATCATGACCCAAGCCGAAACCAAGAGTCCAGTGCTTTACTGACTGAGCCACCCAGGTGCCCCAATGCATTTATTTAAAAAAAAATATTGTTTTTTTTAAAGATTTTATTTATTTATTTGAGAGAGAACATGAGCGAGGAGAAGGTCAGAGGGAGAAGCAGACTTCCCATGGAGCTGGGAGCCTGATGTGGGACTCGATCCTGGGACTCCAGGATCATGACCTGAGCCGAAGGCAGTCGTCCAATCAACTGAGCCACCCAAGCACCCCTATTTTAAAAAATTTTTTAAGATTTTATTTACTTGTTTGAGAGAGAGGGAGAGAGAGAGAGAACACGCACAGGCAGGGATAGGGGTAGAAGGAGAGGGAGAAACAGATTGCTCACCGAGCAGCCCCGATGTGGGGCTCCATCCCAGGACCCTGGGATCATGACCCAAGCCAAACCCAGACGCTTGAACAGCTGAGCCACCCAGGCACCCCTTCTTCCTTTGGATTTTCTTGATGACATTTTCTTTTCTCTAGCTCACGCAATTGTAAGAATACAGTATATAATAATACAACATAAAATATAATGTGTTAATTGTTATCGATATGTCTTCTGATCAACAGTAGGCTATTAGTAAAGTTTTGGGAGAGTTACATGCAGGTTTTTAGCCGTTTGGAGGGAGGGGGATAGGGAGTGGAGGCCATGCCCCTAATGGCAGTGTTGTTTAAGGGTCAACTGTAAAGGTAGAACCAAGAAGACTTCTAAGGCTTATCTAAAAGAGTACAGCCAGAAATATGAACCTGGAGTTGAGGGAAGAGCTTCTTGCTGAACATAAATTTGAAAGCTAAGAGTGAATGGTCTTTAAACCATAAGACCAAATGGGATCACCTAGGGAGGGGATGCGGTTGTGAAAGAGGTGCCAGGATGAGCCCTGGGGACCTCCACCGTGTGGAGGTGTAGCTGAGGAGACTAAGATGACACAGACACCGCTGTCAGTGAATTAGATTGGAAAGCAAGGAGCCTGGGATCTTGAAAGTCAAGTTGAAGAAAGTGTTTCAACCAAGAGGGTCTTGAAAGTCAAGTTGAGAAAGTGTTTCAACCAAGAGGGAGTCCCTTAATGAATGAGTCAGTAGTGATCCAAAGGTTCTTATGCACGATCTTATAGTTCCTGTAATTTAAGATCAAGTTTTTGCCATAGCTTTTTGAAATTTTTACTAAATATAACCTAAATTAGGTTAGAAAACCTTTAATCTTTAGGGTGGGGGAAAAGGAGTAGTTTAATGACATATCATTTCTCTTGCGCTCTTATCATAAAAGGTAGTGAATGAGGGCTGAAAGGTTCATTTTAAAATACAAAGAATTGGGGTACCTGGGTGGCCCCAGTTGGTTGAGCATCTGACTCAGTTTCACCCCAGGTTGTGATCTCAGGGTCTTGGGATCACCCTCTGCATTGGACTCTGCACTCGGTGGGGGTTCCGCTGGGGTTGCTCTCTCTCCATCTCCCTCTGGCCTTCCCCACAGCGCACGCATGCTCTGTCTTTCTCTCAAATAAATGGATAAGTCTTTCTAAAAAACAAAAACCTGTGGTAATTGATTAATTTTTAATTATATTTTATAAACCTTGGCTTTTTTTTATTATAGCCGTTTTAATAATTAAATAGAAGATAAGAAACATATAAGTAAAATATGAACCAACATGGTTCCTGGATTTTTAAGTAGTCTGTTTTCTCATTAGAGGTGAGTATGGTTCCCTCAGTTGTGTTACATAGAAACTTGTACTGAATTGTCTAGTCACTTAACACGTACTGATTAATGCTTAGCCATGTGCCCACACCGAGCTGGGTATTGTAGAAAAATGCACACAAAGTATGGGAAACACAGAGATCCATTTCTTACTTTTTTTTTAATTTTAAGATTTTATTTATTTGACACAGAGAGCGAGAGCACAGGTAGGCGGAGTGGCAGGCAGAGGGAGGGAGAAGCAGGCCCTCCACTGAGCACAGAGCCCGATGCGGGGCTCGATCCCAGGATCCCAGGATCATGACCTGAGCCTAAGGTAGCCGCTTAACCGACTGAGCCACCCAGGGGCCCCCCATTTCTTATTGTTAATAGAACATCATTTATAACTTGCATTGCTCCAAAAAGAATTTAAAATATCTTAAAAAAACACAAAGGTAAGAAATAAAGCCAAGATGAAGCTAATATAAAAATGCATGCTGTAGGCAAGCTAGAAATTTAATTTTTTTAAAAGGTTATTTATTTCTCACAGATCACAACTAGGCAGAGAGGCAGGTAGAGAGAGAGGTGGGGGAAGCAGGCTCCCTGCTGAGCACAGATTCCCAGATGAGGGCTTGATCGAGGACCCTGAGATCATGACCTGAGGCGAAGGCAGAGGCTTAACCCACTCAGCCACCCAGGTGCCCCTAAATTTAATTGTTTTAAAGATTTTATTTATTTGACAGAACAAACATAAGTGGGGGGATCGGCAGAGGGAGAGGGAGAAGCAGGCTCCCCACCAAACAGGGACCCCAGTGTGAGGCTCATTCCCATGGCTCCTGGATCATGACCTGAGCCAAAGGCAGATGCCTAATCAACTGAGCCACCGAGCACCCCTACAAATTTAATTTTAATTGTTTAGCAGCTAACGGAGAAAGAGAAACCTAGCTAGTCAGTACAATTCATAGTGTTTGTCGGGTTAAAAATAAAACAAAGCATCTGCTTAGTGAATGCACAACTCTGTCTGATAATCTGACCAACAGATTGTGAGGTTTGCTCATAAAGAAGGCATTACTGAAGTCAATAGTATCCTTAGTCTGTCTTTAGATGTAAATGTTTCTTTAAAATATTCCTTGCTATAAGCTAAAGGTATATTACCAAAGTGGAATTTAATAAAAGCAGTTTGAATGGGTGTGTGTATGTGTGTGTGTGTGTGTGTGTGTGTGTATCTCAAATAGAAGAGCCTAAAAACAATTCTCTCTTGTTCCTGGCGTGTTCTTCCCCCCGTCTTGTCATCCTTTAGTCTTATCTCAAGCAGACGTTTCTCCAGGACGGTTTTGCAATCTCCCTGACAGAGCGCCTGGTTACAGACGCCTGTGAGACCGGGTCCTTCAGCTCTGTGGGGTTTGTCTCCTTGTTGCCGCCGCACATGCAAAGGCAAACGGTGATAACGGCCCCGTGTTTCCGCTCTTTATTTTATAACTCTGGTATTTTGCCTGAAAAAAAAAAAATTAAAGCAGATGTAAAGATTCTTTCTACCTTGCCCTTTAAATTAAAATGTCACAGGTTTCTGACTCAAGAAGGGAACGGAGCATGCAGTAGGCCTTCTCTTAAACCTGATAGAGTGATGGGGAAGAGGGAGATGGGGTGGGAGCCAACTGTGGAAAAGGGACAGAGCAGTTGAGAGTGTGCTGCTGATGAAAGGGAGGGGGTGACAGGACCCCAGAATCCAGAGCTCGGGGAGCTGCAGCTGGCTTCCCTGGCAGACCCCCCCCCCCACCGCCATCCCCCAGTGGTTCTAGGCCAGGGCTGGTAGGGAGATGTGTGAAATGAGAAGGTGGAGCTAAAATGTGGCAATTAATTTTTTTTATAAAGATTTTATTTATTTGAGGGGCACCTGGGTGGCTCAGTAGGTTTAGAGCCTCTGCCTTTGGCTCAGGTCATGATCCTGGGGTCCTGGGATCAAGCCCTGCATTAGGCTCTCTTCTCAGTGGGGAGCCTGCTTCCCTTCCTCTCTCTTTCCACCTGCCTCTCTGCCTACTTGTGATCTCTTCTGTCAAATAAACAAAATCTTAAAAAAAAAAAAAAAGATTTTATTTATTTGAGAAAGAGAAAGCAAGAGATCGCACTTGAGCAGAGGGGGAGGGTCAGAGTGAGAAGCTGACTCCCCGCTGAGCAGGGAATCTGATGCAGGACTTGATCCCAGGACCCTGGGACCATGACCTGAGCCCAAGGCAGCCGCTTAACTGACTGAGCCACCCAGGTGCCCCGGGGGGAGTAAACTTAAAGCTTGCTTATAGATGCACCCTCAGCCAGCTCTTGCAGACTAACTGCTAGTGACAGCCTCCTGGCAGGCTCTTCTTAAAGAAATTGAACAAACTGCCTGGGAGAGCTTAGGGACTCTAGAGTCATGGCATTAGGGGATCCCAGGTGCCAGTCAACAAGCCTCCCACATACACAGAGCTCTCAGCCAGCCCGTTCGCTTTGGGGGTGGTTTTCCCTGGAGAGTAGGCCCATCTACACAACAGCAAGGAAAACCTAGACCGGCTGCGGGAACACCAAACTGGAGACCACCATTGATCATTAACGTATGAGGGCATGAGAATGTGAACCACGGAGACCAAGAGCAGCTGATCCTCGGAACTGGGAACAAAAGGGAACCTGAAACACTCTGGTTAATACCACCTTGGAGACTTGAAGACGTTTTTGCACCCATGAAACCAAGACAGAGTGCTGTGGAGGAGAAAAGGAATGACTAAGAAGCAGGAATTCTTAGAAACATGAACATGTGTTACTGGGGAGAACAGAAGGCCAGAAGACAACGGCACGGACATCTTCTAAAACAGAGGGAAACAGCAGAGAGGAAGAAATGAAGCAACATAAAAATAAACAGCCAACATTTGCCGAGGCTGAGTACTTGTCAGGCACTATTTAAAACACTTCATTTTTTTCAGTTTATACTAATCCTCACGAGAGCAT
The DNA here is from genome assembly GCF_022355385.1 of Mustela nigripes. Classification (NCBI taxonomy): domain Eukaryota; kingdom Metazoa; phylum Chordata; class Mammalia; order Carnivora; family Mustelidae; genus Mustela; species Mustela nigripes. The sequence goes on from NC_081569.1 coordinate 3,781,123, forward strand.
GATGAAGGAAATGCTGTCACTCTCTTTTCAGAAAGGAGAAACGATGATAGCTTGTTTCTAGTCTCAGAGCTGGCAGTGATGGGACGGGCTCAAACCCGAGCCTGAGGTCCTGAGAACACTCAGCCCTCACCTGGGGGGCCTGCCAGTCTCACCCTGGAAGCAGGCCTGGGCCCAGAAGCAGCGCGTTCTCTGATAGGCAGTTTCCCCACCTTCCCTGTGCAGGGTAATAGCCACTGCCTGCCTTGTGGGAGGGTTGAATCAACAAATCAACAAATGTTGATTTTCTCTCTCTCTTTTCTGTTCATCCCCCTTCCCCTGACTGTAAGCGATGACACCTTACTTGCTTTTTAATTCCCTGTACTCATCACAAAGTGGCACGTAACTTTAAGGTAAATATTATGAGGGTAGTACAGCCAGTTGACTTGACTCTCTAAAAAGGTTTTGGGGGAAAATTTTTTTTAAATGGTGTGATCCTGAGAATCAGCAACCCTCACTTTGAAGGCTGAGGAGAATGAGAATGAACAGTCTCGGCTAGAGATAGTTGTAAGCACAGAGATATTGTTAGAGGAGCACAGACATTTGGTTAGGGCGACAGACTGGAGGCTCTCATGGGCTGGGGTTTCATCTTGGGTGGTGATAATGGAGACAGGAATGAAAGAAGAGGAAGTGGAACAGTAGAGGGTGGGGACAGGAGTTAGAACTTCCTTCACTCCAGTGTAATAGAGGGTTCTGAGACATGTTAATGGGTTTTCTTATTTTATGACTTGGATCCTAGCAATATACATATAATTACTCTGATGTCTTTAGTATCACTAAGATGCAATTTTTAGAAGATTTATTTATTTGAGAGAGAGAGAGAATCTTAGCAGACTCCCTGCTAAGCACGGAGCCCAATGTGGGGCTCAGTCCCATGGCTGAGATCATGACTGAGCTCGAATCAAGAGTCAGAAACCCAACCGACTGAGCCACCCAGGCCACCCAGGCGCCTCACTAAAATGCAATTTTTATTCTTCATGCCATCCTTCTCTACGGCCCTCCGCTCCCGGCTTCCTGTATATAGTTGAGAACTGGGCAGTACACACAGGGTCTCTGAGGAGCCACAAAAGAGGCCTGAAGTTGATAGGCAAAAGCTGCAAGATCTCTCAAGAACTGTCCAGGCTTTCGCTGAGAATCTTCTGCCTTATTTGCAGTTCTGTGAAGGTGATCTGTCCAGCAGTCTAACAGAAGCAGCGAACTGGGAGGAGGCAGTATCAGACTGATAGTGTTTTGAGAGAAAATTAAACCTAGATACCCAAAAACACAAAACAACATGAGTCATTTATGATATTATTAAATTGTTTTATTCCTCCAAAGACTCATTGTGCTAGTTCGGAATAACAATGAAAGGTTAAAAGATGCCCAGATTAACAAGACACCATTATCAGGAAATAAATGAATGTTTTGTCATCTAGAGATGTGAACTTCAGCTACCTGTACATTTGTTTAAATGAACATCCTTTGGTGAAGGAGATGTTAGTAAACCATTGCTGCCCTGAACTGCGGTGGGGTGCTAAAAGACCTCTGAAAATTTGGTTTTAAGAGAGATGGGTCTGTCTTGAGATCTCACTTAACTTCAGTTTTGTTAGTAAAATGGAGACACTACCTACCTCTCGGGCCTGAGTAAGAATAAATGAGATGATGTATGTGCAAATGCCCTATGGCCTACAAAGTCTCCTATCAGGTTGTTGTTGGGTTTGCTCATTATCTTTTAAGATATTCCTCAGAGGTTTCACTCTGATGGATTGATTGCTTATCTAAAATATTAATGGCCATCTCTGTCAATTCCCAATTGCTTTCCAGATTTCTGTATTCAGATGAAGTTCAAATTGGCCCGGAGACAGTTATGACCACTCTGTATACTGCTAAGAAATATGCAGTCCCAGCCCTGGAAGCTCATTGTGTGGAATTTCTCACCAAACATCTTCGGGCAGATAATGCCTTTATGTTACTTACTCAGGTAAGTAAATGTAGCTAATAGCTAATTTTAAAGATTGAGTATAACTACATATGAGTATTTCATATTTCCTGGAGAATTAGTTCTAGATCATAAAGTATATGTAATTATTTTTATAGTACCATTCAGGGAACTATATCAGATTCATAATGTTTTTATAATAGAAAAGCAAATTAAAGTCCATACAGTATCATATAGGTAAAGAAATGAAGCCTTACGTAAGTAGACTCAAAGATACAGTTCTTTATGGTTGGAGTTGGAATAAACATCCACTGTTGTTCTTGGTATGATTTGAGAGTATGATAATAGCATGAGGTTTTCTGGACATCTTTGGTCTTAATTTTTGTTGGATCTGGAATAAAGATTGAGGTTGCAAGTCCAGAAAAGTTCTAAGATTTACTGTCTTTGGACTTAATCGGAAAGCTTGGAGGAGTTAGAATTTAAGATTTATATGAAATACTCTTTCTCTGATATATAAACATTTTCACTAAATGGCAGTATATATACAGAAAAGTACACATTCCCGTAAATACACAGGCTGATGGATTTTCACATACTGAACACATCTATGGAAGCATTAACCAGTCTTTACCATATTATTTGGCATTTATTAGGTGCCTGTAACCTGAGCTTTATACTTTAGCTATAAATAAATCACTGTTTTTCTCTTTAGACAAAGTTATAATACCCTTACATGAATTGTTTTAAAAATTCCAAGATAAGGGTGGTTGGGTGGCTCAGTCGTTAAGCGTCTGTTTGCCCTCAGCTTGGGTCATGATTCTGGGGTCCTAGGATCGAGCCCCGTGTCGGGCTCCCTGCTCTGCGGGAAACCTCCTTCTCCTTCCCCACTCCCCTTGTTCGTCGTGCTCTCTTTCTCGCTGTCTCTCTGTGAGATACATAAATAATATCTTTAAAAAAAAAATTATAAGCTAGCCTATAGCCATTTGTTAAGGACTGAACTATGTCTCCAACAGAATGTGATCTTATTTGGAGATCGGGTCTTTACAGGGGTAAGCAAGTTAAAATGAGGACAAAGAAAAAAAAATTGTAAGCTGATAATATGTAATCCTATTGAGTATTAGTGCTGGACCTACTGACAGATGTCCCTTAGCTCAACCCTTTCATTTTCCAAATGGAAAAACTAAAACCTGGGCTGCTGAACTGCAGGCTAGCTGGGGCCGGAGCCCCAAGCTCAGGGTTTCTGGCCTTGCAACCGTTCTGTTGCATAGAGAATGTCTGGTGCCACCTTTTATTGTTGGTTTTTTTCCCATCTTCTGTCATCAGACGTGTGTAGTTATGGAAGAAAGAACATGCTGACATATGGACGTAATCTCAGAACCGATGTCTGTATATAGTCCGCCCAGCACTGAGCTAGTTGCTTTGCATGTATCAGCGCATTTACTTACTGCAGCAAGTGATAGAATTATCACGGTTACGTGCATTCCAGCTCGGCTGTAATTTACTATTATCCCCTTTTGGACAATGAAGAAATGAAAGCTCAGGGAAGTATCTTACTTAACGTTAGACAGCAAGTGGTAAAACGAAGATCGTAGCCTTCAGCCGGTGGTGGTGAAGGTGCGGCGTATTGATGGCGTGACGGCAGCAGAGCGCACTGGGTGACGCCTGTGCGCCAGCCCCTCGTGTGCCGTCTTGGCAGTAACTTTTGGGAGGCGCAGGTGTTCTAGGGGAGAGTTTTCTTACTGTCCCCATTAAGGAGGCAGAGAGACATGAAATAACCAAGGTCATAGAACTATGAGGCAGTGTCTCCCTACATTTCTTCCTCTTCTGAGTATGTGATGAAAATCTAATACGGCAGTTGATATTCCTAAGATTCTTTTTATGTTCAAGGCTTTTAAGGTATGTGGAGAGGATCACTTAATTACTTTTATTTTAAAAGTTGAGTGAAAAATCAGAAACCAATAAACTAAACCGTGAGCACAGGACAGTTTCTAGTTCAGGTCCAAGGTGAAACCTGAGTCTGGATTTCTCACGAGCTTTCAGAGCACCCCGGTGCTTCTGAACCACACTTTGAGTAGTAAAGGTTAACGCGTGTCACTAGGAGAACAAAAAGGAACTTTTCAGTGCCCTGTTGGTCTGAGAACCCAGTAGTACTATTGCACATTTTCATTGGTGGCGTCATGTGACTTAGCCCACAAAGTGTCATGTGAATTTCTTATTTCAGCCAAGTGAGTCATTTGAACTGAACATGTTCATTTATTTGAGAGGACCTGTGCCAGCTTCGTGCTAACACAAAAGGCCAGTATGCTGTACCAGTATGGGTTAGACAGGGGAAAACATTTTTTATGAAGTGAAGCAATCATACTGATATTTTTTCAGAGATAATGCCAGACCCAAACTAAATTTTGGGAAAATGTATTTTACTCTAAGTAGCAACAATAGATCCCATAGGAAACTTAATATTGCCTGTGTAACCTGAGGAGTAACTGAAATATTGCTATTCTGAATAAAAACAATTTTTACCAAAGACTGAAACACAAGTTTTTACGTAAACACTAACTAAAAGTATAGTTGAGTTGGCCCGTTAAAATACTTCCTGATATTAGAATTTCATTTGATAAAAATGTACTAGTTTCCATATTTTAAAAATGCATGAACTATGATCCTAGACTGGATCCTCTTCCGGAAGGAAAAGTGTTATAAAAAAACAGTAGTTTGGGGCCCATGTGTGGTGCAGTTAGTTAAGTGACCACCTCTTGGTTTCTGCTCAGGTCATGATCTCAGGTTCATGAGATGGAGCCCTGGGCCAGCTCCGCAGTCGGCTTGAGGTCTGCTTCAGTGTCTTTCTCCCTCTCCCTCTGTCCCCCTGCCCCCTGCTCCCTTGCACATGCATGTGCGCTCACTCACTCTCAAAAAAAGGTCTGTTGGCAAAATTGAAATATAGTAGATAAAAATATTACACGGTTATTTACCAAAGTTAATCACTATGGGGTATATAGGAGAATATTCTTATTCTTAGGAAATACATACTGAAGTATTTAAGGGTAAGGGCAGGGATGTGTGTCATTTATTCCTGAACAGTTTGCCTCAAGTACACATGCAGACACTATACATTGCCTGTTTTCTTACACATTATTATCCCATTTATATATGTATATATAAATACAAATATGTATAGATATGAAATGTGTCTGTGTGTGTAGAGAGAGTGCAGATGATGGAACAAGACAAGTAATATTTAGATGGGTAAATCTGGGTAAAGGTGTATGGGTGTTCTTTTCACTTGCAGCTTTTCTGTAAATTTGAAATATTTCTTTTTTTTTTGAAAGTATTTCTAAATTTAAAAAATCTAAGAGAAAATTACAAGAAATAGAGTTAATTTTATCCTCCTAGATCAGATTTTTTTTTTTTTTGTGGAAAATTTGACTAAGCAAATTAATACAAGGCCAATATATAATCTAGGAATAGCATTTTCAGACATGTTCGAGTATTCTATAATTTTAAGAAATATTCTACTGACTTAACATACATATTTTATATATGTAAATATATATCATGTATTATGTATCTTTTTTTTTTTTAAGATTTTATTTATTTATTTGACAGATACAAGCAGGCAGAGAGGCAGGCAGGGAGAGAGGGGGAAACAGGCTCTCCACTGAGCAGAGAGCCCGATGCGGGGCTCGATCCCAGGATCCTGGGATCATGACCTGAGCCGAAGGCAGAGGCTTTAACCCACTGAGCCACCCAGGCGCCCCTATCTTTTATTTTTTTAATAAAGATTTTATTTTAGAGAGAATGAGCGAGCAGGAGGGGTGGCACAGGGAGATGGAGGGTGAGACTCTCAGGGAGACTCCCCACCACATGCCTAGCCTGATGTGGGGCTCGATCTTATGACCCTGAGATTGTAACCTGACCCAAATTAAGGGGTCGGGCTCTTAACTGATTGAGCCACTCTGGTGGTCCCATATATATATCTATTTTAAATTTAATCCACTGCTTTCATTGGTCTCTACTTTCCCCCATAAAACACAAGATAATGGTTGAGTTTAGGGACGTTTATTATTCTGTGGCATCTGAGTTACTGAATCCCTTGAAAATGGATTTTACAGGACGGCTGGGTTGGTTAAGCGGCTGCCTTCAGCTCAGGTCATGATCCCGGCGTCCTGGGATCGAGTCGCATATCGGGCTCCCTGCTCAACGGGGAGCCTGCTTCTCTCTCTGTCTCTTCCTGGAACTCTGCATGTGCTCGCTCGCTCTCTCTGACAAATAAATAAATTAAAAAAAAGAAAATGGATTTTACTTTATAAATAAATGAAGACTCATCAGCCATGTCAGGTAATGCTTAGTTAATTGGCAGTATTGTCAGCAGGATTCTGCCTGACCCGGGGTGAATATTTCTGTGTGCTTTGTGTTTGTCCATACTGTTAAATGTAAATAGATCTGACCCTAGGCCAGGCTGAAAGCTTGGTCATCAGCATACCTATTATCATCACATCTTTTTTCAGCATTTTGTTTTTTGTTTTTTGTTTTTTTTTTAAGATTTTATTTATTAGAGAGAAAGCATGAGCGGGGTGAGGGCCAGAAGGAGAAGCAGATTCCCTGCTGAGCAGGAAACCCTTCCCCCCCACCCCAAATGTGGGGCTTGATCCTGGGACTCCAGGATCATGACCTTACTTCAAGGCAGACACTTAACCAACTGAGCCACATAGGTCCCCCAGTGTCAATGGTTTTTATTTATTTATTTTTTTATATTATTTATTTATTTGACAGACAGAGATCACAAGTAGGCAGAGAGGCAGGCAGAGACAGAGGGGGAAGCAGGCTCTCCACTGAGCAGAGAGCCCAATGCAGGGCTCGATCCCAGGATCCTGGGATCATGACCTAAGCCGAAGGCAGAGGCTTTAACCCACTGAGCCACCCAGGTGCCCCTGTCAATGGTTTTTAAATCTCATTTGAGTTTGGATTTTCTGCCCCTTTCCTCCACGACTGACTTTTAAATTTGTTGTTGTTTGGTTTTTTTTTTTTTTTAAGATTATACTTATTTATTTGACAGAGAGAGAGATCACAAGTAGACAGAGAGAAAGGAGGAAGCAGGCTCCCTGCTGAGCAGAGAGCCTGATGCGGGGCTCGATCCCAGGACCCTGGGATCATGACCTGAGCTGAAGGCAGAGGCTTTAACCCACTGAGCCACCCAGGTGCCCCTAAACTTATTTTTATTTTTGTGTTCTTTTGCTTTTGTTTTTATTTTATTTTATATTATTTTAAAGAGTAAGGAACCCAGGATAGGGGGAAGAGAGAGAGAGAGGATTTTTTTAAAAAATATAATTTATTTATTTGACAGAGAGAAAGATACCACAAGCAGGCAGAGAGGCAGGCAGAGAGAGAAGGGGAAGCAGGCTCCCCACCAAGCAGAGAGCCCGATGCGGGGCTCGATCCCAGGACCCCAAGATCATGACCTGAGCCGAAGGCAGAGGCTTAACCCACTGAGCCACCCAGGCACCCCAAGAGATAAAGGATTTTAAGCAGGCTCCATGCTCAGCACAGAGCCCAGTGTGGGGCTGGATCTCACGACCCTGTATTATGAGCTGAGCCAAAAGACACTTAACTAACTGAGCCACCCAGGTGCCCCAAACTTTTTTTTTTTGTTAATTATAATATGCACCCTGATTAACCACATTATCAGCTTGACTTATGACTTCTTAAAGCCCAGATAGCTTTTTTTGGAATCCTATAGTGTAGTTCTGCTCAATTTATGCTGGGGCTTCTTTTGTTTGTCAGTGTTTGTAGGATTTGTTCATATCATTGTACGTGGCTGTAGCTCGCTCTTGTGTAGGATTCGGTCCTGGGACTATATGCTTTTCTGTTGTTGGGCCTGCTTTTCCCTCAGGCACCCAGAGTTTGCATGCTCTGAAACTCTTGTACTTCATTCTCTCTCCACAGTCAAGATGGAAATGGAAGGGGAAAAAATCTGTTTGTACTGGTATGCTTGATAGTTGCTACCATTTGGTGAAAATATCCTAAAACTCGGATTTAAATAATGACTTTACAGTATAACTAGTTAGATCATGTTAACTAGTTTGATCCACATCTGGGAAATGGGATGATTCTGTCTGCCTCATCTAACCTAGAGTGTTTGGTAATGATCAAAATAAGTATAAGAACCAGGCAGTATGTATATATAGGAGCATATGAAAAGAAGAGTAACAAGGTTGCCAGTGGTAATGTGAACTTGTTGTCTAAGCAAGGCATTTGTGCTTTTGGCTTTTCATTTCTGGCTACAGAATGGAAAGTTTTAAAAATAGGTACACATTATAATGGTATTTAAGATAGGTGTTTTACATGATTAGCAGTTATAACTATAACTGTTTGCAGAGTTAACTTTGAATATGTATGGTCTGAAAGTAAAATAACTATGAAAATAAAATAACTATCTTTTTGTATGTTTAGGCTCGATTGTTTGATGAACCTCAGCTAGCTAGTCTTTGTCTCGACACGATAGACAAAAGCACGATGGATGCGATCAGCGCAGAGGGCTTTACCGACATTGATATCGGTAAGTGCGCCCGTGGGCGGGCTGTGCCGCCTACAGACGGTTACGCAGTGTCAGTCAGCCTCACTGCCGGGTGGGCTGTTATTGTAAAGTGGCACTTTGTACCAAATTGGGTAAGTCTGTCTCTTAAGAGTGCTGCTTTATTATAGTGATATATTCCTAAAGGTCATCTCTACTTACAACCTCGTTAAAAAAAAAAAAAAAAAGCATGGCATTGTGCAACATTATAGTTGGGTCATTGACATACAGAGTGAGATGTGATTTTTCTTAAGGAAACTATGATCTAATTGGAGACTCAAGGGACACATATGTGAAATTTAAGAGTTAAGACACAGAAAATTCTGGATAGCATACAGCAAAATGTGGTTTTGCCTTTTCTGAGCTAGAGATCTAGAAAATAATCACTATGCAAATCCAAAACATGGAAAGATTACCTCCCATTGAATAGCGTTAGGAAAGTCTTGATGGGGAGAGTTTGATCTGGGCTGTGAAGAATGGGTAGCATTTGAGTAGTGCAGAGGAGAGGGCATTCGAGGCAGGTAGAGCCCCAGGAAAAAGCGGATGGGGGGGTGGGCGGTGTGCGGCCCGCCAGCCGGGCTGCGTGGGACTGGCTAAGGACGGTGGAGGAGTTTGACTCTTGTTACAGGAGAGCTGAGAGAGCTGACCCAGGCCTGTGACCTGAAATATTATCTTCATCATGATGGACACAATGTATATTCGATATCTGTGATTGTCTGTTATTATCTATCTTGCTGGCAGACAGAAAAAAGCATGGGCAGGGAGAACACCCCCATCTTGAAAGCTTTGGCCGTGAAGTGGAACCGGCATTTTCACTCCTCATTGTCTCAAATTCAGTCTCATGATCCCATGTAACTTCCGAGGAAGGTCAGGAAGGAGAGAAAACAGCACCCGCTGCTGCCTCTGTCTGTGCCTGACCTGGTCTCCTGCCGTCCTCTCCCGTCATTCTCGCCCTTTCATATGCACTGGCCAGGCTCATTTCTCTTTTAAGCCTTTGTGTTTACTGTTCCATTGATCAGAATCCTTTCCCCCGAATCTGTATGTGGCTTCCTCCTTTATATTATTCCGATACCGAGTTAAACGAGACCTGAGACAGACCACCTTTGACCTTAGGGAAACCTCAGACCTTAGCCCGAGTAGATACACATTCCCCTGAACTGTCCCTGTGCTGTTGCTCTGACTGATTTTCCTCATGATACATTTTACTACTTGAAATTCTTAAGTATTGTCTGTTCATGATGGTTGTCTAGCTTTCCCACCTAGATTATAAACTTGTTTTTAAGGACTTTATTTCTCAGTAATCTCTACACCAAACATGGGGCTTGAACTTAAAACCCTGAGATCAGGAGTCATGTGCTTACTGACTGAGCCAGCCAGGTACCCCTGTCAACTCTTTTGCAGTCCGGGACTTTGCCTTGTTTACCATGGTGTCTCGAACACTGACGACAGGAGAACATAGTAGGTGCTGAGTTAACATTCGCTCACCAGCTGGTCCGTCTAGAACGCTGCCTTTCCTTCTGCCTTGGCTAGTTCACTCAGTCTTCTCATCTTGGCTCAAATTCTACTTCCGCAGCGACTCCTTTCTGAAGAGCTAACGTCCCACCCTCTTCAGTGACAGTGAGTGTGTTCGGTTACAACAACATCCCATTGACAGCGTGTCTGTCTGTCTGTCTCGCAGTACCTTGGGAAGGATTTATACTCATTTCGCATCAATTATCCTGAAGGGCGAGGGCTAGATTCCTCCCCACTATACGTAGTAGGCCGCTGACTGGATGGTGGAGAGCCCTAGGCACCACCCACATTGCTGAGGAAACAGTGCTTCATCCTGATTTTCTTCCCCATAAGGGGTTGGCAAGTACACCATCGGTACTTCAGTCTGGGTCTGACATAATACTGTTTGCATCTGGGTGGCTTCCTCCTGGAAACTTTTTGAAGTAGGTCGGCACGCCCTCGGAACCCAGAATCCCTGAAGGGGGTGTAGATCCTCAAATATTGGTTGATTTGCTTTGACCCCCCCCCCCACCCCAGATGCTTGTATTAAGATCTAGCCTTGCATCATGTTTGCAAAACATAGCCTTGGGTGTTTTTATGATCTTTATTAGGCTCAGCTGCCAATAGAAGACCTGTGTGTTTCCACACCACAGTCTAGTTGGCCTTCGATGCACTTGTTAAAAACTGTGATTGGAAGAGAAGCCTAGATGCTGAGAGGATGCTGGGCCGGGCTTCAGGAGCTCTTCATGCAGGTTATGGTCTTAGATTCGGGGGGAGCTTTTTCTCCTCTGGGATTGGGATATATGTGCTGGAGGGATGTGCTTGCCATTTTCCAAGTAGAGAGATACCATTTTTCTCACTGCTGTTTGCTAAGGGAAGAAGACAGTATATCACACTGATAGGAGAAAAAAGCAAATTTGCATTATGCTAAAGGCAGTACAATGCACTGTTTTTTCCCCTGCTGATAATTTAAGTTTTTGTGTTTATCTTTGCTGAAGCTTGTCAGCATACAGCATAGAGATTAGTAGATCCAGTTTTCCCACGAGTGATAAGTTATGGTGAGTGTATATTCCTAATCCTTTAAGTATCGAGGCATAAGGGTTTACATTCATTTACCTGTGAAAAATTTTTATGGAGCCTTAATTTATATTCATCTGCTCAGCTACAAAAGAAGGAAAAATGTCATTAAAAAAAATACATGTATAACCTATTCATTTTTAACATATTATTGGGCCCCTGCTGTGTTCTGGGGACTGAGACGTCTTTGCTGGCATGATAGCTGTGGTTTGATACCGACCAGAGATTGAGTGTGTAGACCGTTACAGAATGCAATTTTTTTAAGATAAAATTTTCTTAGATGTGTAATACTGGGTAATTTAAGCATATTTAATGTCTTTAGATTTTTACTGTATTGGCATCTTCCTTTTTATTTGAATTTTGTGATTATTCGTGCTCATTATTATGAATATCAGTTATTGTATAGTGAAGCCTTCAGGACTCTGAAGTGTTTTTTTGTTTGTGTACTTTTGTTTTTAACGATTTATTTATTAATTTATTTTGGAGTGGGGAGGTGGTGAGTGCAGACGGAGGGGCAGAGGGAGCCGGAGAGAATCCTCAAGCAGACTCCCCACTGAGCACGAGCCTGACTCAGGGCTCGAATCCCATGACCCCGAGCTCTTGACCTGAGTTGAAGCCAAGGGTAGGATGCCCAACCAGCTGAGCCACCCAGCTGCCCCTGTGTTTGTTTTTTAATCTTTCTCTTTGTATGAAAGACTCTTGACTCTAGTGCTTTTCAGACACCTGCATCTACTTTCCAGATTTCCTCTCTTCTCAGCCCCTGTTTGTGGGCAGCCTATCACTTTACTGTAGTCTGCTGGCCTCCAAGGCGCCCTCTCTGGACTGCTGCTTCTGGTCTACTGTAGAGAAGCTGAGTTGTTTTTTTTGTTTGTTTTGTTTTGTTTTTAAGTTTTGCCTCTGATAAAAGAAGAAGGATTCCAAGTGAAGGCCTGAGTTCCAGGCATGACATTTGTACTTGGACATGAGATAGGGAGTTCAGACTCAAGATGTCCTGGATTAACTCCAGATCACAGCTCTCACCGTCCCTCACTACCTCCTTCACAGGCTTTCCCGTCTCAGTCGATGCTGCTGCCATCCGTCCGTGGCGTAGACTCTGAGGCTGGAGTTATCCTTGCCCCTCTCCGTCACCCTCTGTATTCAGTCTGTGAGGACATCACACTGAGTCATCCTCCCGAATGCATCCCGAAGCTGATCGTTTTCACCTCTTCCTGCTGGTCCTGGCCCTCATCGCCTCTGACCTGGCTCAGAGCAGGAGCCTGCTAACTGATCTCATTTCCACTCTGCCTCCACTAGAGTCTCTTCTCAACACGGCCGCCAGCGTGGTCCTTTTACAACATAGAATGTCACAGCCCCAAATCCTCTAGGGGTTTGGTTCCCCTTCCCACGCAGAGTAAAAGTCAGATGATCTGTATGGTACTGTAGGACTATACCTCATTGCTCCCCATTTGTGGCCTCATCACTGACCACTTTTTCCCTCTTGCTCACTGCAGTCTGGCCACACTGGCTTCCTGGTTGGTCCTCACACTTGCAAGGCACAAGTTCATATATGGGCCTTTGTACAGGCAGTCCTGGTACTCCTGGCTAGGCCTCTGTTTGGCTGACTCCCCCCCACCCCACCCCCAGATCAAATCTTACTAGCTCACGTGAGCCACCCAAGCCATCCTATTTTAAACGGTACTTACGGTTCCCCTTACTCTGCTCTTGTCCTACACTTGTCATCTAACATCATAACATTTACCCCCATTAGAATCTAAGTGCCATGAAGGCAGATTTACTCAGTGACGTATCCTCCTCATCTAGGACAGTGCCTGACACATAAAGAGTACCTAATGGGAAGTCTTTGGGGAATGGGTAAATGGTTCTGTAGGCTTTGTGAATTTATGTATGTTACTAACTTGAAGCCACTTTCTCTGACTGACTGACTGTTAATCTTATCTGGATATTGGGGTTTCCTTGATAAATGGCACGGATACACAAGGAGATACTACACCTGAGTTGCCTTGTATGATAAGGAGTTGTTAACCTTATAACAGTTTTTTTTAAAAGAAAACTTTGCTGTTTAATTCCTCTCATTCTTCAATGTTTTTCTATATAGAGTCTATAGTTTTAAATCTCTAGCCTGTTTTTTATTGAAATTTGAAAACTTAATGTAAGCCTGTCTGTTGGTATTGTTTTGTTAAAGAGCAAAATATTCCTAATTCGCTTTATTTTTGTATTTTACTTCTAGACACACTCTGTGCAGTTCTCGAGAGAGACACACTTAGTATTAGAGAAAGTCGACTTTTCGGAGCTGTTGTGCGATGGGCAGAAGCGGAATGTCAAAGACAACAGTTGCCTGTGACTTTTGGAAACAAACAGAAAGTTCTAGGAAAAGCACTGTCCTTGATCCGGTTTCCGCTGATGACCATTGAGGAGTTTGCAGCAGGTAGGGCGACACCCTGGCCAGAATCTGTGTGCAACTAGCCGTCAGCCAGCCTTTGTGTGCTAGAGGAGAAACAGCTGGTATTTAGGAGTTCTAGTCCCATGATACATGAGTGTGAGCGTGTGTGATTTCATTTACTTTTCCTGAGAGCCCTTCAAGATAACATTATACGTTATTTATTTTGATATGTGCATTGGGTTCTTTTTTTCCCCCCTCCGAGTGGAGTTGCACGCAGGTTACCGTTAGTTTCAGGTGCACAACAGGGTGATTCTGTTCAGCAAGGCCCATGTGCTCTCCACAGTGTAGCCACCGTCTGTCACCACGCAGCACTATGACAGCGGCATTGACTGCATTCCCTATGCTGAGCCTTTTGTTCCTGTGACTTCTTCATCCCATAACTGGAAGCCGGGACTCCCCCTCGCCTTCACGCATTTGCCCGTCCCCCGCTCCCCACCCACCCGTCTGGCAACCACCAGTTTGTTCTCTGTATTTATGGGTCTGATCCTGGTTTTTTGTTTATCCATATGTTTTTATTTTTATTTTTTAGATTCCACATGTATGAGTGAATATAGGTTATAATTTTAAAATACTATGAGTATATATAAAAATCATATTTTTATGGATTAGAGAACTGAATCTGAAAGGTATTAAGTGCCTTGCTCAAGGTTATAATGATAGATCTTTCTGATTCTTAAGATCAATGCTGCTTTTTTTTTTAAAGATTTTATTTATTAGAGGGAGAAAGAGCATGGAGAGAGAAAAAGCAAGCAAATATGAACAGGGGAGCGGTGGGGGGGCAAGAGGGGCAGAGGGAGAGGGAGAAGCAAGGCTGCCCACTGAGCAGGGAGCCCACACTCTCAGGACTCTATCCCAGGATCCCAGGATCATGACCTGAGCCGAAGGCAAGACACTTAACTGACTGAGCCACCCAGGTGCCCCTGATCGACGCTTCTGATGTAAAATCAGAGAGACCCAGGGGTGCCTGGGGGGCTTAAGTGTCTGCCTTCAGCTCAGGTCATGATCTCTGGGTCCTGAGATCAAGCCCTGATTAGGGTTTCCTGCTCAGCGAGGAGTCTGCTGCTCTCTCGATCTCTCGCTCCCGGCCTCCCCACTGCCTGTGTGCACGTGCTCGCTCTCTCTTTATAAAAGAAATAAATATCTTATTAATACGGGGTGCCTGGGTGGCTCAGTGGGTTAAAGCCTCTGTCTTCAGCTCAGGTCATAATCTCAGGGTCCTGGGATGGAGCCCCGCATTGGGCTCTCTGCTCAGCAGGGAGCCTGCCTCCCTCTCCCCCTCTGCCTGCCTCTCTGACTACTTGTGATCTGTCAAATAAGTATAATCTTAAAAAAAAAAAAAAAAGAAATATCTTATAAATAAATACATATATATGTATGTATGTGTATATATATGCATACATATGTTTTGAATCTTCGTTCTGTGACCCATTCTTCTTATCCATATTGACATTGAGTATTATCTGCTTTTAAGTCATGGCCAGGTTGATTTAAAGGAAAAAGGAAATTTCATTACTGTTTAAAACTATATTTTTATTTACTGGCCATTTGTATTTTTTCTTAACATTTGTGACTTTTGTTTTTTCTGTTGGGTATTCAAATTTTTCTTGTTGATTTATCATAAATGTTCTAATTTTCTCTGAATTTGTTTTTGTTGGAATCAATGTTTTTTCTTTCTGCAGACTTTTTTATTGAGGTGTAACAGCCACATAATAAAGTGAACACACCTGCAGAACCACACTTGCTATCAGTTTGTCATTTATTACCAGTACCGAGAAGCCTTCGTCGTGGTCCTCCAGGTCCCTGCTCTCCTTCCCAAAGGAGGGGCCTGTAAATTAGTTTTTCTGGCACCTGTAAATTAGTTTTGTCTGTTTTTGAACTTTTTTAGTTTTTATTTTAAACACCTGGTGCTTATCACCCCAAATGCACTCCTTAATCCCCATCACCTGTTTGTCCTGCCTTTCCTCTGGTAACGATCAGTTCTGAGGGTCTGTTTTTTGGTCTCTTTCTTTTATTTACCCCCATGATCATTTGTTTTGTTTCTTAAATTCCACATGTGAGTGAAATTATCAGGTAATTGTCTTTTCTGACTGACTGCTCTTAGTGCTATACTCTCTAGCTCCATCAAGGTCATTGCAAATGGAAAGATTTCATTCTTTTTTATGGCTGAGTCATATTCCTCTGTGTGTGTGTGCACATGCGCACACGCACCACATCGTCTATCCATTCATCAGTTTATGGTCTCTGGGCTGCTTGTGTGTTTTGGCTGTCGTAGGGTAATGTTCCTGTATACACCGGGTGCATCTGTCCATTTGAGTCAGTGGTTTTCATTCTTTGGGTAAATACCCAGTTAGTGTGATTTGCTGGACTGTAGGGGAGTTCTGTTTTTAACTTTTCGAGGAACCTTCATACTATTTTCTGGAGTGGTTGTATCAGTTTGCCCACCAGCAGTGCCAGAGGGCTCCCCTTGATCCACATCCTCGCAGATACTTATTTCTTTGAGAGAGAGAGAGCACGTACGTGCACACAGGCAGTGGGGAGGTGGGGGGAGAGAGAGAGGGAGAGCAGCAGACTCCTCGCTAGGTTAACATCAGAAGCGTCGATCGGGGGCACCTGGGTGGCTCAGTCAGTTAAGTGCTCTCTCTCGCTCACTCTCTTTCCTCTCTCAAATCAATAAATCTTTGAAACAGAAAAAGAGCCTGTTTATTTTTGTTTGCTTTTTTTTTTTTTAAGATTTTTATTTATTTATGAGAGAGAGAGAGAGAGACTGAGAGAGCATGAGAGGGGAGAAGGTCAGAGGGAGAAGGCAGACTCCCCATGGAGCTGGGAGCCTGACGTGGGACTTGATCCCAGGGCTCCGGGATCATGACCTGAGCTGAAAGCAGTCGTTCAACCAACTGAGCTACGCAAGCCCCTGTTTGCTAGTCATTTTAAGAGTGAAATTACATAAGTGAAATCATATGGTATTTGTTTTTGTTTGACTTATTTCACTTAGTCTCATGCCCTCTAGCTCCGTCCATGTTGTTGCAGACCGGCGAGATTCATTCTTTACGGCTGAGTAGTATTCTCTTGTAATATATACCGCATCTTCTTTATTTTTTTGTCTGTCGATGGTACTTGGGTTGCTTCTCTGTCTTGGCTTTTGATAAATAGAAAATCTTAATTTTAATAAAGTTCATTTATCAATCTTTTTCTTTATTAAGGTGAAGGCTTTCTTTGTCTTTAAGAAATTTGCCAGCCTCAAGGTTATTAAAATACTCTCTTAATTTCTCTTAAAGAAGTTTTAATGTTTCACATTTAACATTTAGATCGGTAAACCAATTGGATTTGGGGGTTTTTTTGGTATTATTTTCTCACGCATGTGTATGGTATAAGGTAGAAGTTAAGGTTCATTTTTCCCCATGTAACTACATATTAAAAAACTACCCTTGCCCCATCCATTGCAGGGCCAACTTTGTTGTAAATCAGGTGATTTTGTTTGAATTAATCTGTTTCTGGAGTGTGTGCTCTGTTCCACTGTTACATTTGTTTATTCTTGACCAGTTCTACATAGTTTTACACCAGATCTTGACATCTGGTGGTGAAAATTCTCCAGCTTTATTCTTCTTCAAGATTATGTTGGCTATTTTTTGTCTTTTTGCATTTTTGTATAAATAAATTTTTTACTCAGCTTGTCAGTTTCCACCCCTCCCCCCGCAAAATCATGGGATTTTGATTGGAATTGTGTTGAATCTGTAGATTGGTGTGGAGATAATTGACATTTTTATAATATTACTTGTCACTCATACTTATATTTTATAATATTTCTAGTCTGCTGAGAGTTTTATCATTTATCAGCTGCTTCTATTCTTTTCAGATAGTGATAGAATAGTTCCCCCCTTTATTTTTGTTTTTTCAAATATGGAATTGACTTTATTAAACAATGCATGAGTTGGGCAGCATTCCGTCTAGCAAGCAGAGAGATGCTCTTTGCTGTATTTTTTTAATACGGTGAACTCCACTTGTTTTTCCAAATTAAACCTACTTTGGATTCCTTATATAAGCCAGACTTAGTTGTCATTCTTTATCCTGTTACCGAATCCAATTTGCTAAACGTCTTAAAAAATAGATTTTATGGGGCGCCTGGGTGGCTCAGTGGGTTGAGCCGCTGCCTTCGGCTCAGGTCATGATCTCAGGGTCCTGGGATCGAGTCCCGCATCGGGCTCTCTGCTCAGCGGGGGGCCTGCTTCCCTTCCTCTCTCTCTGT